>NW_028301554.1:8752500-8897500 GCF_042242905.1 Orbicella faveolata
ATTTTGCGAGCAAATCTCAAAATAACAAACGTCAAATCACAAACACTGCGATTTTACTATCGATATTTTGGTGACACGTATCTCTAAAAGCGCGTAATCTTCAATTTCTTCTCAAAATCTCGAAACCTTTTGGCCTTACTTTCCCTTCTGGTGCATTTTTCTTGTTAAACAAGCTTGTAAATGTCGATTTATTTTCTTTAGTGGCCGCTTTTGCCAGCATTGTATGACGGATAAGGTTAAAGTAAGCTTGTTTTAGGTGCAGTTTTCAAGTGGCATCCGAAGCGAAAATACGGCAGTGCCCAAAGATGTTTTAACTGTTTTTAAAGATAAATGATCGATGGACAAAGGAACGTTGAAATTAGTGTCATACCTTTTTGGCAAGGGGAGATAATTGACCTCAAAATCGTCAAATATTTGAAGGTCTAAAAACACAGTCACATATTTATGTCCATTGATTGACAAGCGGCTGATCAAATAGACTGTCACTTGGCTCTTGCATTCACTATAGATATACCAATATGTGTACCAAACTTGGCAGCAATAGGTTAAATACAGTTGTTCTGAGAGCTTCATACATTTTGCCTATATTGAGGCAATTTTCTTGACAAAAATCTAGTAAAACCAGGGGGGGTGACCTACCTCCCCCCTCAAAGATCCAAAACCGAAACCAATGTGTCTTTCTGAGTTTTGGGGTAGACCCTTTATACTGGCTAAGTTTCATTGAAATCGGTGAGATGGCATGTAGCAGACTTGCCTGGTGCACCCATGGACACACTCTTAATCTAAATATAGATGTGGCCCGCCTAGATTAGCCTAGACTACATGCGGGTTCGCGCTGTTGTCATAGTCAAGGTTTTTATAACTTTTATAAGTGTTAAGTGTAAAGTGTGTACAATGTTATATTTTTTGGAAAATTGTGAATGTATGAGTAATAAATAAAGTGGTTGTTGTAAAGTTTTTATTATTCTCAAGTGTTCGTTTCTTAATACACTTGCAATATTCATTATAGACGGGTACTAAGGTTTTCTTTTAGCAAACAGATCTGAATTGGAATCAGTTTTTCTACAAATTCATCATCGCCACTTTCAACCAGAGTTTATTTACCTCTACCATTCATTATTTAGGGAAATTAACACTTGTGGTGCTATTTTGATGTCTCTTTCCCGTATCACACTGACTCGGAACAAGAGCTTATATCAAAGTAAGAGAGTGCATCCCCCATATAGGCCCTATATATACCCAAAGTGATCCCTCGTCAGGATATTTTTAGACATGGTACCCAGTTCTTTCGAGAATGTTACTCGCGCGATGCGTGGACAGCGACTTTCGCAAAACTACCAGAGACAAAATAGCGGAAAATGTGGTGAAAAATCATTTTATATGTTTTCATATTCAGAAGACGCATAGCAGAGATGTTTTCTGCACTCTCAGCCACCTCTTTGTTCGGCTGGACTTTCGTTTGCTTTGCGCTCATTTGGTTGTTCATTATCTTGCCGTTCATTCGGTTTTGTGGAATTTAAAAATAAGCAAACCACAACGACAAAAACAACCAGTACAATGGCTGTGTAAGCGTGATTTATAATTCCTTGTTAATTCATTTATTTGCCGTTCTTCACAAAACAACAACATGAAAAGGCCACAGTACTCGAGAGATAGAACGTGAACTACGGCGGCCAATTTTTAAAATTCCTTTCGAATTTTGACCCTGTCTTACATATTCTCTTTGGGATATTGCTGACAGTGATGAATCTAAATTCTCACGAGATTCGTAGGTTGAGTATAAAGCCTTTATTTAATCGACGCTGTCTTTGGCGTTGTTGCCGTTGTTGCCGTTGTTACTTAACCTGCCTTTTGCTGCTTGGGCGGTGAACGTCTGCCTGCATTTTCGATCATCTTTTTATTCGGTTGTCTAGCGTTTTTGGGCGTTCGTTCACTTGTTTTCTACTCATTTCTCTGCTGTTCGTTCAGTTGTTATTGTTTGCGCAGTGGATATCTGACTCTTATTTTAATTCCTGTTAAAGTTTCAAAATATCGCATATCGAGGGCCAAAGCTCCTTTGCTTGCAATTAAAATATCAAACAAGACATCCCCACAGCGTTGGAGGTTTTCCTTCCTTTTGAAACGAAACGAAACGAAACGAAACGAAACACAAACAGATCATCCTCGAAAACATTCACGCAACGCGCGAGTAACATCCTCGATAGGACTGGGTGCCCCGTCTAAAAATAACTTAAGAGCAACTTGCTCTAACGGTCACCTATACCTATGCAGGGTAGAAAAACTAGATTTTCTCAGACTTTCTCAACAAGAAGATATTTTACTAACTTATTTCCAAACTGTAACTTTGAAGTCATTTGGATTTTTATTTTCTTGTCGACGGCAGCCTTACGTATTTTGCCCCGAAAAGAGCAAAACTCGGCACCAAAATCATTACATACTTTACGATCGCTAGCAAGCCAAAACGATAAGTGTGGCTAAAAAAGCTGACCCAGCGTACTAAAATATTATCTTTTAGCAGTTATTTAAGCGTTGTCAGAAATTTAACTTTATAAAATATTTAATTTTTTTCTTTCTTTTTTCACAATTCTCGTGTTATCTTTCCTGGATCTCCTATATGGAGGCTGTATACATTATAGATTTGTACTAGGTTTTCCTTAAAGCATACAGATCTGAATTTTAATTATGTGTTCATGACAAATTTCTAATTGAGCACAACTGCTGATATCCTTTTTTTTCTTCTTTTTTTTTTATCGTTACCATTCGTCATGCGTGGACAGGCATAAATGAACCTCTATACTCTATTTAGATGACACTTTTCGTACTGATCAACAATACTTCCAAAACATTTGCATCTTTGACAAAATTTCATGTTGCTATCCTATTATGTTTCTGCGTGGAATGAAAATAACTTAGTATTCAACTGAGCTTCCAGCTGCTTTTTAAAAAAATTCAATGGAGGATCATTCTTGTCCCTGTAATAACTAGTACAGAGTTGCAAGAATCACGTTCCTTACAAAACCAAGACTTTTGTTCCGATTGCAAATTATTTCAGCATAGTTACACTTATCGTTAATATATCGATCGATGCAGTATGTGTTCTTTTTAACTGTCTAATTCCTGTTTGATGTTTGAGGAAATTAATTCTACAATTCCACTGCATTAATAAAGTTACTCATGTCATGTGTTGCAGATGTCAGAACCGAAACATGTCATGTGGAAGATTAGCTCCTGGTGATTGGTCTCTTGATCGGTGAAAGATAAACTACAAATTTAACCATAATGTGCCACTTGCTCCTCAGTCTCACATAGTGCGGCTTACAGAACTCCACCTTCTCTTATCCAGTAACAGTGAGAAGTTTTTATCGGCGAAGTTTACTCGGCGTTTTCAAAGCTAAAAATGAATCTCACAACAGCAGCAGCTAAAACTAGCTCAGAGAACGCGACTGTTTCATCAAGAAGTGTTCCTTCCAAGACAGAAGGCGCCGCATTGTGCGCCGCTCTTATTTTCTCATTTGTATTTATTGTTGTGGGAAACTCGCTCACCATTGTTCTGTTTAGAGTAAACAGGAGCCTTCGTAAGAGGAGTTTGTTCCTAATCATCAATATGGCGTTTGCTGACCTGATGTTAGGAATCCTTTCGCTACCTATGTACATTTACAATGTTGGGAGAAGTTTTCACCTTTGGAAAGGTGGTTGGTCTATGTCTTTGTCAATTTTCTATACGATCGCTGATGTCTTTTTCGTGCAGGCGTCGTTACTTTCTGCAGCTTTCATATCTGGTGAGAGATTTTATGCCTTTTTATGGCCGTTTAAGCACCGAACACTATCAATGCGAGCATACCGTATTATGATTTTTACTGTGTGGGTACTGACTCTGCTTATCGCCACCCTCTGGGGTACGTCGTTTTTCTTTATTTCCTACAAACGCGCTGTGTATGTTTCGACGCCATACGTCTTGATTTTAACATTCATCATATGTGGTTGTAACATCAGCATTTGGAGAAAGTTTAGGCAAGGACATATCGCTTCGCAACAGCAAAACAGAGACTCTATAAACAAACGATTAACAAAGACCTTGATGTTTGTATCTTTTCTTGTTTTGCTGTCGTGGCTCCCTTTAGTTATTTTCAACTGTTTAATCTATGTCCAGATACCATTGAAATATTATCTCCTGGTGAACGTTATAAATTACTCCAACTCGTTTGCCAATCCAGTTGTGTACGCATTAAGAATACCTGAGTTTAGAGAAGCCTTGGCGTTGTGCTGTTTAAGAAGGCCAGCGGCGTCAAGTATTGAAATAAAATTAAGTAGGAACGAGAAGACTTTCGCTTTGACGCCGGCGACAGAGCTAAGACACCACGAACAGAGACCGGTGATCTACAACTGGCGTTTGAACAGGAAGTCATGGATACCGAACTTTAGAAACCCAATGCTGGTGTAGTATATAGCATACATGCTTGAATAATGTTCTTAAGAGTATTGAACATAAATGTGATTTTAAAACTACTGCTATCTTACAATATAATGTTTTGCAAAAGAGATCATCAGGAGGCTGAATTCATAGACTTTCAATCTTAAATTTTTTACACAATGTGTTTTGTTTTTGTTTTTTCTTATTTTGAACTTCCCGTTTAATTTTTGGGAAATACTATTATACAGTTTTATTGATGAAAAAGAACTATTCACATATGTTTGACAAAACTTTCAGTTCATTACCAACTTTTATTTTACCCTCTGTAGAGTGTATGAGTAAGTAGTTTGATCAGGCAACACTTCTTTTAAGTTGCCGTAAGCAGCAAAACATACCACTGCAGCAGTACTGCTACTCGGGTTTGATTTAGTTTGCTAGCTTTTTCCAATGCTTGTGTCTCTTGCTATCTTTTAGCTTTGCCTTAATCTTCTCCTATCCAGCCCTTTTAATGCTGGGAAGATATAAGAACGTCTCTGTCAATACCATAGTCTTGTTCTATTAGCGGGAATGTAAGTGGATCGGACCTATTGATAACAAATGAGATGCTGAAGTTTTAGCGTGTTAAATATATGAAGATATGCTTTTCTGACGGTGACAAAGGCTAAATGAAAAATATATTCTTTTTTCTTCAGCTAGAAGTCGAACTTGATACACTGCAGCCAGTAATTCAGATCCTGTTCTAATAAGCTGGTCGCATGTAGCTCAATTGTCAGGTTCAACTTCAAGTTAATTTGCAAAACTGGAAGTCACATATTCAAGTATGCCTTCTCGTTTTTGTTGCTGTTGTTGTTGTTGTTGGTTTTTTTTTTCTTTTGTTTTTCTGTTTGTTTGTTTGTTTGTTTGTTTGTTTCGCTCTCTAGAGCATTTCCTTTAATCGAACAGATGTTTTAACGTTAAAACACAACGGCGTAATTTTCATAATTTTCATAATTTTATAATAATAATTTTTTTTGAAACGGATTTCACTATAAAAGTTAACTTTAAAAAACAACGACGTTTTGACCGTTCGACAGTCATTTTCAAGTTGAAAGTCAAATTTTTGTATGCGCTCAAATACATACAATCGATTATAAGAATGCTAATGAGACACTGACGAAAACTCTAATATATTTACATAGAAACCGTGAATACAAGAAAATTACGGCATGAATAATAAAAACGCTAAGGCGATAGAAATGATATAAATAGCTTCGGGCGGATCGAGTCACTCTGTTTGTTCAGTTTTGGTTTAAGTTTACGAATAAAAAAAATATAAAAAATCAAACAGTCGAGTTTACTCTGACATTTTTTCAAAATCTCGAAATTGCTTCCAATGGTCACTGGATCCTTTTCGTACTCATCCTTTACGTGGCTGCCGATTGTTGATCGTTCAATTTTTAAAACTAATAGATAGACAAACTGGATGAATCTAAATTCTTAAGAGATTCGTAGGTTGAATATAACGCCGTTCTTTAATCGACGTTGTCTTTGGCGTTGCTGCCGTTGTTGCTTAACCTGCCTTTTGCTGCTTGGGTGGCGAACGTCTGCCTGTATTTTAGACCATCTGTTTGTTCGGCTGCCTAGCGTTTCTGGGCGTTTGTTCACTCGTTTTCTACTCATTTCTCTGCATTTCATTCACTTGTTATTGTTTGTGCAGCGGATATCTGACTCTTATTTTAACTCCCATAAAAGTTTCGATAGATCTCATATTGAGCGAAAAAAAGGCTCCTTTGCTTGTTATTAAAATGTCAAAGATATCCCCACAACGTTGGAGGTTTTGCTTCGTTTTGAAACGAAACCAAGCGGAACGAAACACATACAAATCATGCTCGAAAACATCCACGCAACGCGCGAGTAACATCCTCGGTATCACCTATACCTATGCAGGGTAGAAAAACTAGATTTTCTCAGACTTTCTCAACAAGAAGATATTTTACTAATTTATTTCCAAACTGTAACTTTGAAGTCATTTGGATTTTTATTTTCCTGTCGACGGCAGCCTTACGTATTTTGCCCCGAAAAGAGCAAAACTCGGCACCAAAATCATTACACACTTTACGATCGCTAGCAAGCCAAAACGATAAGTGTGGCTAAAAAAGCTAACCCAGCGTACTAAAATATTATCTTTTAGCAGTTATTTAAGCGTTGTCAGAAATTTAACTTTATAAAATATTTCTTTTTTTTTTCTTTCTTTTTTCACAATTCTCGTGTTATCTTTCCTGGATCTCCTATATGGAGGCTGTGTACATTATAGATTTGCACTGGGTTTTCCTTAAAGCATACAGATCTGAATTTTAATTATGTGTTCATGACAAATTTTTAATTGAGCACAACTGCTGATATCTTTTTTTTCTTCTTTTTCTTTTTTATCATTACCATTCGTCATGCATAGACAGGCATAAATGAACCTCTATACTCTATTTAGATGACACTTTTCGTACTGATCAACAATACTTCCAAAACATTTGCATCTTTGACAAAATTTCATGTTGCTATCCTATTATGTTTCTGCTTCGAATAAAAATAACTTAGTAATTAGCTAATATTCCAGCTGCTTTGTAAAAATTTCAATGGAGGATCATTCTTGTCCCTGTAGTAACTAGTACAGAGTTGCAAGAATCACATTCCTTTACAAAACCTAGACTTTTGTTCCAATTGCAAATTACTTCGACATAGTTACACTTATCGTTAATATATCGATCGATGCAGTATGTGTTATTTTTAACTGTGTAATTCCTGTTTGATGTTTGAGGAAATTAATTCTACAATTCCACTGCATTAATAAAGTTGCTCATGTCATATGTTGCAGATGTCAGAACCGAAACATGTCATGTGGAAGATTAGCTCCTGGTGATTGGTCTCTTGATCGGTGAAAGATAAACTACAAATTTAACCATAATGTGCCACTTGCTCCTCAGTCTCACATAGTGCGGCTTACAGAACTCACTTTCTCTTCTCCAGTAACAGTGAGACGTTTTTATCGGCGAAGTTCACTCGGCGTTTTCAAAGCTAAAAATGAATCTCACAATAGCAGCAGCTAAAACTAGCTCAGAGAACGCGACTATTTCATCAAGAAGTGTTCCTTCCAAGGCAGAAGCCGTCGCCTTGTGCGCCGCTCTTATTTTGTCATTTGTATTTATTGTTGTGGGAAACGTGCTCACCCTTGTTCTGTTTAGAGTAAACAGGAGCCTTCGTAAGAGAGGTTTGTTTCTAGTCATTAATATGGCGTTTGCTGACCTGATGTTAGGAATCCTTTCGCTACCTATCTACATTTACAATGTTGGGAGAAGTTTTCAACTTTGGAACGGTGGTTGGTCACTGTCTTTGTCAATTTTCTACACGATCGTTGATGTCTTTTTCTCGCAGGCGTCGTTAATTTCTGCAGCCTTCATATCTGGCGAAAGATTTTACGCCATTTACTGGCCGTTTAAGCACCGAACACTTTCAATGCGAGCATACCGTATTATGATTTTTGCTGTGTGGGCACTGACTCTGCTTATCGCCACCCTCTGGAGTACATCGTTTTTCCTTATTTCCTACAAACGCGCTGTGCATGTTTGGACGCCATACGTCTTGATGCTAATATTCATCATATGCGGTTGTAACATCGGCATTTCGAGAAAGTTTCGACAAGGAAGTATTGCTTCACAACAGCAAAACAGAGACTCTCTAAACAAACGATTGACAAAGACCTTGATATTTGTATCTTTTCTTGTTTCGCTGTCGTGGCTCCCTTTAGTTATTTTCAACTGTTTAATCTATGTCTTTGATGTCCAGATACCATGGAAATATTATCACCTGGTAAACGTTATAAATTACTCCAACTCGTTTGCCAATCCAGTTGTGTACGCATTGAGAATACCCGAATTAAGAGAAGCCTTGGCGTTGTGCTGTTTAAGAAGGCCAGCGGCGTCAAATATTGAAATAAAATTAAGTAGGAACGAGAAGACTTTCGCTTTGACGCCGCCGACAGAGCTAAGAACACCACGAACAGAGACCGGTGATCTACAGCTGGCGTTTGAACAGGAAGTCATGGATACCGAATTTTAGAAACCCAATGCTGGTGTAGTATATAGCATACATGCTTGAATAATGTTCTTAAGAGTATTGAACATAAATCTGATTTTAAAACTACTGCTATCTTACAATATAATATTTTGGAAAAGATATCATCAGGAGGCTGAATTCATAGATTTTTGTTTTTGTTTTTTCTTACTTTGAAGTTCCCATTTAATTTTTGGGAAAATCAATTACACAGTTTTTTTGATAAAAAAGAGCTATTTACAAATGTTTGACAAAACTGTCAGTTCATTACCAACTTTTAGTTTACCCTCAGCGGTGGAGTGTATGAGTAAGTAGTTTGATCAGCCACCACTGATTTTAAGTTGCCGTAAGCAGCAAAAGATACTACCGCTACTCGGGTTTGATTTAGTTTGTTAGCTTTTGCCATTGCTTGTGTCTCTTGCTATCTTTTAGCTTTGCCCTAATCTTCTCCTATCTATCCCTTTTAATGCTGGGAAGATATAAGAACGGCTCTGTCAACACCCTAGTCTTGTTCTATTAGCGGGAATGTAAGTGGATCGGACCTATTGATAACAAATGAGATGCTGAAGTTTTAGCTTGTTAAATACAAGAAGATATGCTTTTCCTGACGGTGACAAAGGCTAACTGAAAAAAAAAAACCTCCAAACTCTTCAGCTCGAAGTCGAACTTGAAACACTGCAGTCAGAAATTTAAATTGTGGTCTAATGAGCTGGTCGCTTGTAACTCATGATCAATTGTTAGATTCAACTCCAAGTTAATTTGGAGAACTGGAAGTCACTATCTATAAGTATCCCTTCTCATTATTGTTTTGTTTTGTTTTGTTTTTATTTTCGCTCTCTAGCACATTTCGTTTAATCGAACAGGTATTTTAATATTAAAATACAACGGCGTAATTTTCATAATTTCATGAAAAAAATCTGCATAATAATCTGCATAAATAGAGTAAATGAAGTCACGGACAAACGATAAAGACAGGTTTCTGAGAAAGAGAAAAGCTAACAAAAACTAATTTGGAAGACAATTCATCAAAACGAATTCTCCTGACAAATAGATTTTAGCAGAAGAAAGTAACACTACCGTTACGTTGATAAAATAATTTGAAAACATCTATCATCCTTCTTTTAATTCTGTATCACTCCTGGTGGATGTGTAATTCGGGAGTTAACGTTTGTAGTTACATTTTTAGTACTAACTTCATAACCATAGTTTTTTTGTTTGTTATATGTAAATTTTTTAATCTGACTGAAGGTTATAATTTTTATATGAGGCAAAACTGTTTTTCAAGCTCCGACTTTAAAGTAAAGTTATAAAGTGCCTCTTTAAACTTCTCAGCCTGATCAGTGATTGATGTTAGAAGCTAAAAAAAAAACTATCGTCTGTAATTTATTCTATCCTAAGGTCTCATTTTCTCGGCACGTCAAGGAATTAACCAGACATTGCCATTTAAAATGCAAACATAAAAAACCAAAAATAAACAGCATATCTGCCGCTATATTAAGATGACACATGCGGGTACAAAAGCCTTGAAAACCTGTGTCAACTCTGAAAGTAAGGTAGATCACTTAAAGAGGCACTGAGTGTTAATGAAAAAAGTTTAAATTAGTCCTCGACGATCGGTCTTGATAACGCTAATATATAGATTTAGCCCAGCCTAAAAGCGGAGCTCGTCAGTTATTTTTTGGAATGTTGCTACTAATGAAAATAATCCAACATGTACATGTATGAGGTAAACTGCGAGCGATTTTATAGTTTCAGCCCGAAATAGGATTACATCAGCAGATTGAGGTGTAAGATGGCGTGATGATGAAAATAGAGCCATGATTTCAAGGATTTCAGGGGAGCCACCAAACATGTTGATCATATAACAGAACTGTCTTCTGTGCTTTTTGGTGGCATTTCTTGTTCTTTCTTGTTGAGAAAGACAAGACATTGCTACTAATCATTATATTCTTTCTTACTTAACATGGGAACTCCCGCACAAAAGAAGTTCACACATCTTTTTTGTTGTGGGGTATGACTGAAATGCAGTGATTTCAAAATATGCAGTCCCCAAATCTCTGCCAAATGAAATCTCACAAAAATAACAAAATAGTATACACATGTAAAAAGTTAAAAAGTTTTGTTTTCTAAATTGATCCCCCAAGATAGTTAGCCATCTTCATTTTTGTATGGAGCCTCCTCCTGCTGAAAGGGTTTGCACCATATCTCAAAGTATAAGTATAAGCAAAATCACTCTGGCATGAACGATAAATATGATATTTTGTTTCTGATCATGAATACTTGCATAGGCTTCTGATAATAATTTTATTATTCAATTCCAAAGTGATTTGGTCTTTTTCTCGACTGAGATTGTGGACTACCGGAGCTGTTATTGGGTATCATTAATTAATTTGAATAAATTATACCAAGAATTATAAGTAAGCTATGAGTAAGTTATATTATGTACGTGTATTTTGTCTACACTACACAACCAAACGCACTCAAAGATTATGAGGCATAGGTACTTTTGTCAGAAAAAGCCAGCATATCCAAGATATGTTTTGATTGACACATCAATTAAAGATAATGTACAGCAAAATGGATAAACAATACATCAATATCCTACATGAACCAAAGCTGGACATGGAGTTATAAGGCAATCATTTAAACAACAGATTGAAATAATGTATGAATTAGAGAACACTATTTGAACAACACTGGGGAACAAATTAACCTTATTGGACGTTGCGAATGGCAAAGGCTGTCGGTAGAATGCCACAAATTTCTCGACTCTTTCTTTCTACAGAAATACTAATCCTGTAACTTTGCTTAAGACCCAGTTCTCCATTTCGTGTTGGCAAAATATTAATTTATGCCGTGCCCAGTGCAGGATATCACAAAATTGATTTAAGAGCAACATAAACCAAGCACAATAAATATCATTTTTAAGCCAAAAAATCAATTATTTAAATAAACCATGACATAATGAGTAAATTATCTCTAAGAAAAACTGATTAATTTAGCAGACACTTTAAATAATTAGTTAATACATGTATCATAGGTGTTTCTTAATAAAGTAATACAGTGTATCTGTCACAATGTTGCAGCTATGATATTACTACACACGGTATGGGTTGAGAACTCAATTTCCAAGTCAGTTTGTTCAATGAACTTAGTGCAGAGATTATTCTGGCATCAAGTTGTCTGTAAATATAGAGAAACCAAACAAAGCATTACAATCTTAAGTAATAAATTATTGAACTCTTTTACATGTATGTACAATGTATGTTCCATTAATATTGGGGATCTCTCAGAAGCTGCATCTACGATGATTTAATTTGCTCCCAGTGCATTTTTTAATGGAACTTTTCACACATTAATATCTCTGTCATAACAGTGGTCTCTGTGTTCTACAGCAATTAGTACACAAGAAACATACACTCAGTAAGATATTGTTTACAATAAAAATCAATCGCTGTAGGCAATCATAAGGACTTTGAATTTAGATTTCTGCAGAAATATCTCACCTGGGCATAGTTGCTTTGAAAATCTTTGATGTTTTAATCCAGGCTGCCCATGTGTGCACTGTTCGTATATTGACTGACAGGAACAGGGATGTAATCATACTGTATTGGCTGCTACTTGAACACCACTGAACATACAAAGACATATCAATTATAATTTATAACCAACAGATGAAATTCCTTTCATTGATATATAGTGTACTTCATTATTAGTTGTTTACTGAGTGTCTACAGTAGTGAATCAAATGCTAGGGGGATGGTACCAAAACTTTCACAGTGGCAGGCTCTGTCCTGAGATGCAAAGCAAACATATATAACTGTTATGAACTTGGCGACTTGCTTTTGAGCGCACATGCAATTTGCTTTAAGCAAGAAACTGGAACATTGCAGTACAACAATGCGCACAGTCCCAATCAAAAGGCCATCCAGGCTGTTTGGTTGTACATATAACTGCAAATCAGACTATTTCAGGATAAATACTGATGTTCTTGCTGACTTAATCTGACTGTGCAGTTCCAGAAGATATTCACACTCAACACCCATTCATGGCCAGTCATTAGAAATTCCAAAGTAACAGGAGGAGGGAGCTCTTAAAGAAAAAACCCCTTTATGTGGGGTATGAATCTTTTCTTGAAGAAAACAATGTCTGAGAAATCATTAATTACAAAATATGCTTCAACAAATATCTTACCTGGTAAGGCCAACTTTCAGTAAGTTGTGTAATCTAGACTAGCTGGCCAGTTCATACATTTGACAAGTTGACACCAGGCATGTTGGTAAATTTGTGCGCTTCAACATCACATTACAATTTACCTGTAGTAGCGTTGGTCAACCGAAAACAGCATAATTTGGTTAATTAATTTACACTGTACATTATTTGATTAGATATTGGTGTATATCGTTGCACACCAACAGATGACTATTTTGTTAAATACCCGTCAATAATTTCCTGGTTGATTGAAATATATTCTTCTGCAAAAGAAGCACTTGTCAACATCAATATTAAAAGATGAATGGCCTACATTCAACTCTTTATAGTGTTTAAATTTTGACTGTTTCTTTGGTATTTCCGTTGAAACATAAAGGGGTTAGGTCTTGTAGTCGAGAGCCTTTTTTGGAGGATTTATCGTACCATTATATTTCACACGAATTCTTGTCTCTGTATTCCAACATGATTCACAATTTCTGGTGTTTATTTCGTAGTAATATCGATGTTGTTGGTTTGCTAACATTATTTTCTTACTTTTTGCATTATTTTGCCGTTCATTCGGTTTTATGAATTTAAAAATAAGCAAACCACAACGACAAAAACAACGAGTACAATGGCTGTGTAAGCGTGATTTACAATTCTTTGTTCATTTATTTGCCGTTCTTCACAAAACAACAACATGAAAAGGCCACAGTATACGGCGGGCAATTGTTAAAATTCCTTTCGAATTTTGACCCTGTCTTACATATTCTCTTTGGGATATTTCTGACAGTGATAGACAAACTGAATAAATCTAAATTCTCGCCAGATTCGCAGGTTGAATATAAAGCCTATATTTAATCGACGTTGTCTTTGGCGTTGTTGCCGTTGTTGCTTAACCTGCCTTTTGCTGCTTGGGTGGCGAGCTTCTGCCTGCATTTTAGACCATCTGTTTGCTCGGTTGCCTAGCGTTTTTGGGCGTTTGTTCACTTGTTTTCTACTCATTTCTCTGCTGTTCGTTCAGTTGTTATTGTTTGCGCAGTGGATATCTGACTCTTATTTTAATTCCTGTTAAAGTTTCGAAATATCGCATGTCGAGGGTCAAAGCTCCTTTGCTTGTAATTAAAATATCAAAGAAGACATCCCCACAGCGTTGGAGGTTTTCCTTCCTTTTGAAACGAAACGGAACGGAACGAAACACAAACAAATCACGCTAGAAAACATCCACGCAACGCGCGAGTAACATCCTCGGTAGGACTGGGTGCCACGTCCAAAAATAACTTAAGAGCAGCTTGCTCTAACGGTCACCTGCACCCCATGCAGGATAAAAAAAAAAAAAAAGATTTTCTCATACTTTGTCAAGAAGAATATTTTCTACTCACTTATTTTAAAACTGTAACTTTGAAGTCGTTTGGATTTCTACTTTCTTGTCGACTGCGGCGCGTCTTTCGTATTTTGCCCCGACAAGAAGAAAACTCGACCCCAAAATGATACATTTTACCAACGCTAGCAGGGCAAAATAATAAGGAGGCTAAAAAAAAAGCTAACCAAGGGTACTAAAACATTATCTTTTAGCAATTATTTAAGCGTCGTCAGAAATTTAACTTCTTAAAATATTTCCTTTTTTTCCACAGTTCTCGTTTTATCGTAAATATTTTTCCTGGATCTCCAATATGGAGGCTGATTTGCACTGGGTTTTCCTTTAAGCATACAGATCTGAATTGTAATCAGGTTTTTATGACAAATTTTTAATTGAGCGCAACTGCTGATATTTGAACAACTCACACCCAAAAGTAATGAATATATATATTTTTTTTACCATTCGCCATATATGGACAGGCACAAATGAACCTCTATTTAGATGACACTTTTCGTACTGATCAACAATACTTCCAAAAAATTTGCATCTTTGACAAAATTTCATGTTGCTATGCTATTATGTTTCTGCTTCGAATGAAAATAACTTAGTATTCAACTGAACTTCCACCTGCTTTTTAAAAATTTCAATGGAGGATCATTCTTGTCCCTGTAATAACTAGTACAGAGTTGCAAGAATCACGTTCCTTACAAAACCAAGACTTTTGTTCCAATTGCAAATTACTTCAGCATAGTTACACTTATCGTTAATATATCGATCGATGCAGTATGTGTTCTTTTTAACTGTCTAATTCCTGTTTGATGTTTGAGGAAATTAATTCTACAATTCCACTGCATTAATAAAGTTGCTCATGTCATGAGTTGCAGATGTCAGAACCGAAACATGTCATGTGAAAGATTAGCTCCTGATGATTGGTCTCTTGATCGGTGCAAAATAAACTACAAATGTAACCACGATGTGCGATTTGCTCCTCAGTCTCACATAGTGCAGATTACAGAACTCCACTCTCTCTTATCCAGTAACCGTTAGACGTTTTTGTCGGCAAAGTTTACTCCGCGTTTTAATCATTCAGAGAAAGCTAAAAATGAATATCACAACAGCAGCAGCTACCAATAGCTCAGAGAACGCGACTGGTTCATCAAGAAGTGTCCCTTCCAAGGCAGAAGCCGTCGCATTGTGCGCCGCTTTTATTTTGTCATTTGTATTTATTGTTGTGGGAAACTTGCTCACCCTTGTTCTGTTTACAGTAAACAGGAGCCTTATAAGAAAAGTTTGTTCCTAGTCATCAATATGGCGTTTGCTGACCTGATGTTAGGAATCCTTTCGCTACCTATCTACATTTACAATGTTGGGAGAAGTTTTCAACTTTGGAACGGTGGTTGGTCGATGTCTTTGTCAATTTTCTACAAGATCGTTGATACCTTTTTCTCGCAAGCGTCGTTAATTTCTGCAGCTTTCATATCTGGCGAGAGATTTTATGCCATTCACTGGCCGTTTAAGCACCGAACACTGTCAATGCGAGCATACCGTATTATGATTTTTACTGTGTGGGCACTGACTCTGCTTATCGCCACCCTCTGGAGTACATCGTTTTTCCTTATTTCCTACAAACGCGCTGTGCATGTTTGGACGCCATACGTCTTGATTCTAATATTCATCATATGTGGTTGTAACATCGGCATTTGGAGAAGGTTTCGACGCGGAAGTATTGCATCACAACAGCAAAACAGAGACTCTCTAAACAAACGATTAACAAAGACCTTAATGTTTGTATCTTTTCTCGTTTCGCTGTCGTGGCTCCCTTTAGTTATTTTCAACTGTTTAATCTATGTCTTTGATGTCCAGATACCATTGAAATATTATCTCCTGGTGAACGTTATAAATTACTCCAACTCGTTTGCAAATCCAGTTGTGTACGCATTGAGAATACCCGAATCAAGAGAAGCCTTGGCGTTGTGCTGTTTAAGAAGGCCAGCGGCGTCAAACATTGAAATAAAATTAAGTAGAAACCAGAAGACTCTTGCTTTGACGCCGGCGACAGAGCTAAGAACACCACGAACAGAGACCAGTGATCTACAACTGGCGTTTGAACAGGAAGTCATGGAAACCGAACTTTAGAAACCCAATGCTGGTGTGGTATATAGCATATATGCTTGAATAATGTTCTTAAGAGTATTGAACATAAATCTGATTTTAAAATTACTGCTATCTTACAATATAATATTTTGGAAAAGAGATCATCAGGAGGCTGAATTCATAGATTTTGACTCTTCATATTTTTTACACAATGTGTTTTGTTTTTGTTTTTTTCTTATTTTGAACTTCCCGTTTAATTTTTGGGAAAATCTATTATACAGTTTTATTGATAAAAAGAACTATTTACATATGTTTGACAAAACTGTCAGTTCATTACCAACTTTTATTTTACCCTCTGTAGAGTGTATGAGTAAGTAGTTTGATCAGGCAACACTTATTTTAAGTTGCCGCAAGCAGCAAAACATACTACTGCAGCAGTACTGCTACTCGGGTTTGATTTAGTTTGCTAGCTTTTGCCAATGCTTGTGTCTCTTGCTATATTTTAGCTTTGCCTTAATCTTCTCCTATCCAGGCCTTTTAATGTTGGGAAGATATAAGAACGGCTCTGTCAATACCCTAGTCTTGTTCTATTAGCGGGAATGTAAGTGGATCGGACCTACTGGTAACAAATGAGATGGCGAAGTTTTAGCGTGTTAAATATAAGAAGATATGCTTTTCCTGACGGTGACAAAGGCTAACTGAAAAAAAAAAAAAAAAAAAAAAAAAAACAGCCTCCAAACTCTTCAACTCGAAGTCGAACTTGAAACACTGCAGTCAGTAATTTAAATCGTGTTCTAGTGAGCTGGTCGCCTGTAGCTCAATTGTTAGATTCAACTACAAGTTAATTTGGAGAACTGGAAGTCGCTGTCTATAAGTATGCCTTCTCATTGTTTTTTGTTTTTGTTTCTGTTTTTTGTTTTGTTTTTTTTATATATTTATATTTTTCGCTCTCTAGAACATTTCGTTTAATCGAACAGATATTTTGATATTAAAACACAACGACGTAATTTTCATAATTTTATGAAAATCATTTGCATAATAATCTGCATAAATAGAGTAAATGAAGTCATGGACAAACGATAAAGACAGGTTTCTGAGAAAGAGATAAGCTAGACTAATTTGGAAGACAATTCATCAAAACGAATTCTCCTGACAAATAGATTTTAGCAGAAGAAAGTAACACTGCCGTTGATAAAATAATTTGAAAACATCATGAGCCATGATTTCAAGGATTTCAGGGGAGCCACCAAACATGTTGATCACATAACAGAACTGTCTTCTGTGCTTTTTGGCGGCATTTCTTGTTCTTTCTTATTGAGGAAGACAAGACATAGTTGTTAATCATTATATTCTTTCTTACTTAACATGGGGACTCCCGCACAAAAAAAGTTTGCACATTTTTTTTGTTGTGGGCAGTGTTCTCCTTTTCAGGCGGAAACCGGTAAAATTTACCGCCTGTAGCACCACTCACTACTGCCTAAAATCCCTTAGAATTCTTAAAAACATTCAACAGGTAAAGGAAAAAAAATATAGTTGTTTCACCTTGTAAAAGAATTAATAAACAGATTAAAAGATAAACTGCGCAGGCTATGGTTTGTAAGTATTATCTGTGGCTTTCGAAAACAAAAGTGTTTAAAATCTATTTTCAGACGACATTTTGAGAGAATCCTTGATAATAAAATTCTTCCAGAACGTGAATGAAAACGAATATGCAGCGATTTCGTTTGGTTTTAAGAGACGACCGCTGATTTTGTAGTGACACTTCATGTAAGCACAGCGAGGATACCCCGAATGTGGCTTTGGCCTATTTTTCTGTGACTTTAGGGCAAGAGAATTCAGAGAAAGAATACAACACTTAAAAATGAAAATGCTGTTTGATTTCATTTGACATCTAAAGCTAAAGGTGTAAAATTAGTAAACCGTAATGCATATTAGGTGGAGGTCTTTTCAAAGAAAATGTCTTTATTAGGCAACGACAACATCGACGATGAAGTGGCTTTGCAACTTGTGAAAGAAACACCTGTCTTGGAAAGCACATAATCTACATTGATTAGAATTCCATGTAATGTACAGAGCAGACCTAATAAACAAGGCTGCACTTCGCCCATGATTGCTTTACTGGTTTAAAATGTTCTTTTACCTGTTGTACTGAAATAAGGGAGAACTCTGTGTGGGGTACGACTGAAATGTAGTGGTTACAAAATATGCAGTCCCCAAATCTCTACCAAATGAAATCTCACAAAAATAACAAAATAGTATACTTATCTAAAAAGTTAAAAAGTTTTGTTTTCTAAATTGATCCCCCAAGATAGTTAGCCATCTTCATTTTTGTATGGAGCCTCCTCCTGCTGAAAGGGTTTGCACCATATCTCAAAGTATAAGTATAAGCAAAATCACTCTGGCATGAACGATAAATATGATATTTTGCTGCTGATCATGAATACTTGCATAGGCTTCTGATAATAATTTTATTATTCAATTCCAAAGCGATTTGGTCTTTTTCTCGACTGAGATTGTGGACTACAGGAGCTGTTATTGGGTACCATTAATTAATTTTGCTATGAATAAATTATACCAAAAATTATAAGTAAGCTATGAGTAAGTTATATTATGTACGTGTATTTTGTCTGCACTACACAACCAAACGCACTCAAAGATTATGAGGCATAGGTACATTTGTCAGGAAAAGCCAGCATATCCAAGATATGCTTTGATTGACACACCAATTAAAGATAATGTACAGCAAAATGGATAAACAATACATCAATATCCTACATACACCAAAGCTGGACATGGGGTTATTTGGCAATCATTCAAACAACAGATTGAAATAATTTATAAATTGGAGAACACTATTTGTACAACGCTAGGGAACAAATTAACCTTACTGGACGTTGCGAATGGCAAGGCTGTCGGAAGAATGGGCGTTTTCCATTTACAAAAACTTTCGGAAAATTTCTATCGGGAATTTCCGTTTGGGAAAAGCGCGTTCCATTTGTCACAAGTCCCATTCGTTCACAGGCCCCTCTCTGTCGCTTCTCTGAATTCGAATCTCCCGCAAATATTCAAAATGAAGGCCAATGTGGCCCATCAGATGTTGTTTTTGTGCGAGACGTTAGAAGTCTCTATAGAGGAAGAAAGTTTGATTAATTCAGGAGATGATGCAGTAGATATCTTTTCAG
Organism: Orbicella faveolata; assembly: GCF_042242905.1. NCBI lineage: Eukaryota > Metazoa > Cnidaria > Anthozoa > Scleractinia > Merulinidae > Orbicella > Orbicella faveolata. The sequence continues at coordinate 8,771,822 of NW_028301554.1, forward strand.
CTACCTCGACGTTCATGACATTTCCATTTAAAATGCAAACATAAAAACCAAAAATAAACAGCACATCTGCCGCTACATTAAGATGACACATGCGGGTACCAAAGCCTTGAAACCTGTGTCAACTCTGAAAGTAAGGTAGATCACTTAAAGAGGCACTGAGTGTTAATGAAAAAAGTTCAAATTAGTCCTCGACGATCGGTCTTGATAAAGCTATAAATTTAACCGTAATATGGCACTTGGACAGGACCTGAATCTCACACAGCGCAGATTACAAAACTCCTGTTTCCTTCACCCAGTAACAGTAAGTTGTTATCGGAAAAAGTCAAAATTAAACGACGCTTTAATTGTTAAAAAAGAAGACCAAACAAAAACATGAATAGCACAGCAGCAGCCAACATTAGCGCGGGCGTTTGTTCACTTGTTTTCTACTCATTTCTCTGCTGTTCGTTCAGTTGTTATTGTTTGCGCAGTGGATATCTGATTCTTATTTTAACTCCTATTAAAGTTTTTAAATATCACATATCGAGGGCCAAAGCTCCTTTACTTGTAATTAAAATTTCAAAGAACACATCCCCACAGCGTTGGAGGTTTTCCTTCCTTTTGAAACTAAACGAAACGAAACGGAACGAAACACAAACAAATCATCCTCGAAAACATCCACGCAACGCGCGAGTAACATCCTCGATAGGACTGGGTGTCACGTCTAAAAATAACTTAAGAGCAGCTTGCTCTAACGGTCACCTATACCTATGCAGGATAAAAAAAGAGGAATAGATTTTCTCATACTTTGTCAAGAAGAATATATTTTAATTACTGTAACTTTCAAGTCATTTGGATTTTTATTTTCTTGTCGACTGCGGCCTTACGTATTTTGCCCCGACAACAACAAAACTCGACCCCAAAATTACACATTTTACGAGCGCTAGCAAGCCGAAATAATAAGCGTGGCTTAAAAAAAGCTAACCCAGGGTACTAAAATACCATCTTTTAGCAGTTATTTAAGTGCTGTCGGAAATTTAACTTTATAAAATTTTTTTTTTTTCTTTTTTTTTCTTTTTTTTTTTTTTCACAATTCTCGTGTTATCTTTCCCGGATCTCCAATGTGGAGGCTATATACATTATAGATTTGCACTGGGTTTTCCTTTCAGTATGCAGATCTGAATTGTGATCAGGTTTTTATGACAAATTTTTAATTGAATACTACTGCTGATACTTGAACAACTCACACCCAAAGGTAATGAATCTTTTTTTCTCTCTCTCTTTACCATTCGCCATGTGTGGACAGGCACAAATGAATTAACAAATGGTAAACGCCATAGCGTGCACTATTGAGTTATGGAGCGCGCGAAAATTCATTCATGACAACCGACTGCACACCAGCAACTCGATAAAGTTTAATCACGTTTCTTAAAATATCGATTAAAATCCTCTTTCTAAGGTCTGTATCCAACAACCGGTGAAATAGTTCAGCAGAATTATGAACAAACTGAAGAAAGTAGACAGCAGTCCAAAATCATTTAAAAATGGACTGAATTTCTGATCGATTCAGAGGATGAACTGTTGAAAACAATTTGCACGTTTTTAATAGTGCATTCGCCGAAGAGCGATTTCGTTGCCACTTGTTTGGTCTGGAACGACGTGGATTGGTGAGAAGTTTCTGATGGCTGGCTGTGATTGTTGCCAGAAGGAGGAAAGGCTCTCGACAAGACTTGGCTGCAGTTATGGAGCTGTGAGGTCGAAGGCCGCGAATTTTAGCTTATCAGAGACTGCTCACTGCGGTGTCCAGAACTGGCCATGATGTGGCGGTTTGAAATCCCAGCGTTGGACCAGAGAGTGATGGCAGTGGCTCTTACACAATATTTTGTGTAGATTTTGGATAAACCTACTTCTTCGCTGATGGTCTTCATCATTTTAGCGAGGCTGTTTATTCCTAGCGGTCGTGCTTCGTACGAAACGGCATCTAGAGCCTTGTTATTTTTCTTCGGATGCTGGAAAAACGCAGTACACTTTGAATTTACCTTCTGGAGATACAATTTGAGGGCCTTGTAGCAGTCACCTTGGTCTTCGGTCTCATACATTCTGGCTTCTTTTTCTCTGCTTTCAACGTCCTTTAGTTCTCCGGGATGATTCTTTGATAATTCATCGTGACTTGTGGTTGCGTAATTTCTTTCAGCCGCATCGGTTTCAAACTTGAAGCTGTTCTTTGTCAAGCTTCTTTGCCCTTCAAGGCCCCTTCTGCAGAAAAACAGGACGAAATGAAACCAAACTTTTCTCAGCAAGGAAAGCGGTGACGACAAGGACAACACTTCCCTTGACTTCAGCTTCTGGAGGTCTCCTTCCTTGATAGCAGGTTTGTGCGAGAGATTTTCTTTGCCGCTTCGTTTTAGACTTTTTATTTGCGCATCTAGCATGAGCTTTGATCTTGCAAATCTTGGGTCAGTTGAAATTTGTAGGCCTCTGCTAAATGGCGGGGCGTTGAGGTGTCTTTCTATCGAATGACGAAATCCCAGCAAGGTAGATCTACTGTAATCTTCGCCCTTTTTCGTTCTCGCTTCTGCATAAAATCTGCGTAGGTTTTGATCAGGCTGACCTATTTTCATCGCTTCAAGCAGGGTTTGAATTTGTTTTACCGCACACCAAGCTGAATATGACAAAAAGAAACGGACTATCAAAATTTGGATTGTAATGAAACTTAACCTTTCAATTTATTTTCCTCTGTTATCAAAGTAAGCGCTTTTTAAAATCGTGAAAACAGCAAATTGAAAATGTAATTCGTTGACATTGTCTACGCATCAGCATTTAACCACAGGCGGCCCAAGCTCATGATGCGAGGAGTGCGAACGTTCAGCGCGTGAAACGTGACATATTTACCGCCGACATCTACTATTACATAACCACCGAGTTTGGTTACGCGAAACGTAACCTTCGCCTTGCAGCATATGGTGGTGTTGTGTTACAACGGTTTGAATTTATAAAGGTTTGTATGGGGAAAAACGGTAATCGACATTATAGCTGAAATTTTGATATTTTTGCAATAAAAATGACTTACCTCAATGCCTTGTTGTCTTTTCTATTGTCATCTCGCTTCTCAGCTCGGTCCGAAGACTTTTAAGCGAGTTATCGCTTCTTGGTTTTCCTCAACTAAGAAAGAGTAAAGGCTACACACTCGATTCTGGACTGACTCCCGCTCGAAGCGAAAAAAAACAACACTAAAATCCCGCCAGCCGCCCCAATTCCTCCGCAGAATCATAGTACAGGGTTAAGCGCTCCTTTTCAGTTAAATTCCAAGCCAAATTCATCTCCACAGCGCATGCTATAAAGCTCTAAATCGAAGAAAGCTAGCCATCCGGACTCAGTGATCATGCTGCCGGGACCATCCATGGCCACAGTCGAACAAATTGACCCTGACCGGGGGAAGGGAGTGCACAGTTCTCAATAAGCCAGGTACTTTGCTCCACGGTCCCCTAGGGACTGGTTGGCTTGTCATAACAACCAGGAATGCTCCGTCGGCGGCCTGGATTAAAATCTACCCAGGAGACCGTCGAGCAAAGTACCTGGCTTGTCGAGAACTGTGCGCTCCCTTCCCCTGGTCAGGGTCAATTTGTTAGCCCGGCATTCCGCTCGGGTTTCTAATGTGTCCATGGTTGGTCCCGGCAGCATGATCACTGATTCTTGATGGTTAGCTTTCTTCGACTCAGAGCTTTGTATCGTGAGCTGTAGAGATGAATTTGACTTGGGATTTGACTAAAAGGGAGCGCTTAACCCTGTACTATGATTCTGCGGAGGAATTGGGGCGGCTGGCGGGATTTCAGTGTTTTTTTCGCTTCGAGCGGGAGTCAGTCCAGAATCGCGTGTGTAGCCTTTACTCTTTCTTAGTAGAGGAAAACCAAAAAGCGATAACTCGCTTAAGAGGCTTCGGATCGAGCTGAGAAGCGAGATGACAATAGAAAAGACAACAAGGCATTGAGGTAAGTCATTCTTATTACCTCATGGTATGTACTTCATACCATGAGGTATAGTGATGGTTGGATTCGTCACTCCATTTCCGTTACACAATTAATTTATGCATTAACTCCACATTAAACATGAATTACACACGTTTCCCCCTGTCCCCCATACTAGATTTGATTTTGTCCACAAAGTCGTCTCATTCTTTTATGTTTATATATGTGGGAGGAGGGGGTGGGACAAAGGTGGTAGTACATGTTTACAAAATGACGTCCGTTGTGTTGAGCCCGACGCAAAAATAGGCAAGGCGAGTTTTCCTTCCTTTCGCTCCATCTTTGATCAAAATACATTTCTGAAGACCTCACAAACGAACAGGAAATGTGCTCAAGAAAGCTCGAGTCGAAAGAAATGGGTTTTAAAGTCTTAAAAGTTACGATGTCTCCAAGATACATTTGGACGACGAGGAATAGAATGCACAAAACGAACTATTCGGAATGAATGCTGTATGGTCTGGGGTAAAAGGTAAGCTGCCCTCCTTCTACTGTATTGCATTTTGAATTTTCTAAAAATACTCGCAGGATGTATGATTTAAAATTAAATGCGCTTTTAATATTTCACAATTCGCCTGGAAGCTGTTCGGAAAATGTCACATGACAAAGCACATCGATGAAGCTTTGGTCAAGTTCCTTCTTGCTGGGACTTAAATGCCACAACTGTGATAAGCTATACAGTGTGGGGCCCAGTTCTCGGCCACTTTTTGTTCAGCATTTATTTTTCGCGCCACAAATGAATCTGAATAAAAAGCAATTGCTTCAAAAGGTAGCTTGATTCCTTGTCTTCCGTTCTGCCGAGTTTTGTTTCGTCCTGCCAAGTTTTTCTGTGAGCACGTTGAGGTGACGCGAAGGTAGGTGAATTTGGTTTCCCCGAAAACGTGTTTGTTTACGGCTACTAGAATTACAGGGTTTAATTCAAGTTGATATTTTGTCCGTCTAGAAGGCCCAAATGAGCCAGTTCTTGGCATAAAGGACGTAGAGGGATAAAGCTATCTGTTAAATGTAAACTTTTCCTGGCCTGTTTAATTCTTTGACCTAAATTCACTCCTCAATATTTCTTTCGTACTTTCGGGTATTTACCTATTCTCGGCCACCCTGTTCGCCTTCAACACTAAAAGCGCCCATAGTTCTGTGTGGAGTATTCGTATCAAGTCAGTTGTAAAAATAAGGCTGTAATGGGGTGGCATGCTGAAAACTATGAGCTCTGACTTAACCCAACTCTTTTTTAGCCTAGCTTGACTGCACTTAAGAGAAAAACTAGGTGTGCAAAACACTTCCTTTTCTAACATGAAACAAAGCTCTTTAAGGATAATTTGTGATCGAAATACCAAAACACAAGCCTTATAAGTGATTTAACACCAAAAAAATGGTAATAAAGCGTTGTTTATTCTGAGGAATCGTGTGCACTCTTTTGAGGCCGAGAACTGGGCCTGCTGGTCGATAACTGGGCCCACGAACGAAGCCTCCATTTTCGTTATTACTTGGGAGAAAACAGCGTTGAGCAGTCGATAGCTCTACATGTGTAAACTGAATGCTGAAGTTAGTTGTGCGTGAAATTTTAAGTCCTTACGGCTATTCCAAGGTAAGAAATACAAGTTTACGTTTTTTGTGGCCGAGAACTGGGCCCCATACTGTAGCGATTGAACACAGCTGCCAAACAAATGCTAAATACAATAAATTATACGCCAAATAACAAATACCATAACAAATACAAAATATCAAACAACAAACAAATGCCAAACAGATGATCTGTTACCTGAATGCCACCTGAAATACACCAAGGTCAGGAGCAAATGATTACCGAAGGTAATCCTACAATACCCGAGCAGTTTGAAAATCAAAATAATATACCAGTTCAGTTGTCAATTGCAATGGTCAGTACAGAAATGCAGAAAAAATGTGAATGTACGGAATTCTAGAGCTACAGTACCATTGTCTCCCATCCTCAGTTTAGAATGACACGTGAAAGAGAACCCTCCAGAATTTCTTACAAAATGGTTACCAGATTTTCTAATGGCAAAAAAAAAAAAAAAAAAAAAAAATGTCGGTGAAATTATACATAAAGAACTTAATGTCCCGAAATCGTCTAAGCTGAAGGCTATGTTGTTTGGATACCATCGTTGTCATTTCTTAGAGCGATATAGAAGTTCGAAATTCATGATTTTCTTAAAGAAGTATTTTATAAGACAAAGTTTAAGCTTGTGTATTTTTCGAACAAGGACTCCAAAGCATAAAAACTTGCCTTTGTTTTGTATGATAGCTGAAAGTAATATTTTCAGAAAATTAAGGCAGCTCCAAATGAAAACGTATCATTTTTTGAGCAGAATCATATCATTGAGTGGAGATGTGGAGTCAAATCCTGGTCCTGCAAATGAGTATTGCAAATCAGTACCTTTTATACCACCCACAAATTCTGTCTGTTTATTAAAATTCAGATTGTCTCAGCTAGGCAGAACTGCACTTGATGTTGGAGGAGGTGGTGATTGCTTTTTTAGGGCTGTATCACATCAACTCTATGGAAATCCTAATAGTCATTTCTATGTGCGCAGTGTTGGCATTCAGTATGTAGTGAATCACCCTGAACAATTTATAGAGAGTAAAACTGAGCATTCTTGGCAAGGTTATTTGGAAAGAATGTCATGTCAAGGAACATGGGCTGATGCTATCATAATTCAAGCTGTTGCCAATTGTCTTAATTTATCAATTCATATTGCTGAATCAAATCCAACTTTTTCTCCAGTTTCTGTTGTTGAACCAGTGAATGTTACAAATGCCCTAAACATTTACAATGAGATGAATTTCATTATGTTTCCATAGTAGAAAACAGAACAATGAAGATAAGAGACAACAGCAAACAAACAAAAAATGCAGATGAAAACAAACCAGTTGATAACAGTGAAAAACGTAAAGCTTACAGAAGAAAATACATGACAGAATACATGAAAGACAGAAGAGCTGACGATAACTTTAGAATATATGAGAATCAAAAACGAGTACAAGGCTGCAACATTAATGGTGAAACATCTAGGAACAAGAAACACCAGGCTGCTAAAAGGACAAAATTGAACCCAGAACATGTCAGAGAAATTGAGCAGCGCTCCTTCAGAAAACGAAAAGTAGAAAACTTGCAACACATAAGGGAAATAACCAAACAGTTGGTAAGAAAAAGACAAAAGACTGAGGCTCTGGCAAGTGTATCGCAACTAACATGTAGCAGTCATGAGTTGCAGCCAGAAGAAAATAAGTGCGATGTAATTTCTATGATAAATTTGTTTTACACGAACATTGTATTGTGGCCCAGAATATGTATGCACTTGTTGTGACCAATTGTGGTTCAAATGCTCTGTAGTGAAAAGTTATCCAAACAAATATAGGGCATGTTCACTAGACATTGTTGAGTCCTGTCTTACTGGTTTTAAAAGTGCCAATGCCACTGAATGGATCTGCATGACTTGCAATAAAAAAAAGTCTAAAAAAGGTCTAAAAAAGCAATTGTCTAACTTGTAGTAAAAAAGGTCTAAAACAAGGCAGGTTACCCCGCTGTTCTAAAGCCAATAAGATGGGTTTTCCTTATAAGCCTAATGTCTTGAATTTCACATCACTAGAAGAGCGACTAATATTACCTCGTATACCTTTTATGCAAATCAGTGAACTACCAAGGGGTGGTCAATTGTCTTTTCATGGAAACATTGTCAATGTGCCAAGTGATGTAAATTCAACTGTTCATTGTCTCCCAAGGCCAAGAAGCGAATCACAGACCATTCCAATAAAACTTAAAAGGCGACTTGGTTACAAGCATCACTATCAGTTTCAGAATGTCAGACCTAAGAAAGTATTAAATGCAGCCAAATATCTTGTAGACACTAGTGAATTATTTAAAACTGAAGGCATAAAAGAGCAAAATGCATGGATAGATGGCATCACTTCGCAACCCATGAAGAGTGGGGTGAGTTTGTTCAAAACCCTTACACATCCAGTGCTGATGTGCAAACTAATGAAATTATCACAAATTGTCAAAACAATGTTTGCACTGCTGATGTTCATAATCCAGACAGAGAAAAAGACACTAAAAGGATTACCAGTGTTTCTTGTCAAAATGTTATGTATATTAGATGAAGACCTTATTTCTATAAACATGCTCAACTAATGGCTGCTTATTAACGTGATGCACTTTTCAACTAAACACCTTACAAATGGAACACTTGTTAGTTCCAAAAGAGGCAAAGGACAGCACTTCGTAGAATAATTACCACATACCATGAGGTAGCTCGAAGGAGCCTTTGATTGGAAAAATATTAAAATTTCAGCTATAATGTCGATTACCGTTTTTCCCCATACAAACCTTTATAAATTCAAACCGTTGTAACACAACACCACCATATGCTGCAAGATGAAGGTCACGTTTCGTGTAACCAAACTCGGCGGTTATGTAATAGTAGATGTCGGCGGTAAATATGTCACGTTTCACGCGCTGAACGTTCGCATAAAGATTTAAAAAATAAATAAATAATAACTCCTCGCATCTTGAGCTTGGGCCGCCTGTGATTTAACTGGGCTTACACATAACTTAGGAACAATTTCTAAATATTTAAAAAGTCTTAAATCTTTATTTCGTTTCATCTTTATCGTAAAGCCTATTAATGAGTTCCAACTAAGCTTTAATAACTTTTTGTTTACCTGTAAATGTTGACACATCCAGACCAGTTTGTGTCTTCTTTCGTGTTTTTGAGTGTCGCTCACTTACAAGCTCTTCAAGTCCGCTTTCGCTTAAACTTGCGAATCTCTTTGCAGGTGACTCGGGAAAAATGCTCCCAAATAGGTCAAAGGATGTACTTTCTGTTTCATCTTCAGACAACTGTGCAGACAGTTTCGCATTTCTGGCAGAAGGGACGTCGGCTAATACTTTGGAAACAATGTCTCTCAAAATATTTGCTTTGTAAACATTAGCACACACGTCAGCAGCGTACATCAATGGGCAAATAGTAGACGCTGAATTAACCAATCAGAGCGCGCGCTTTGCTTTAGTTATGTTATAACCTCTATTTAGATGACACTTTTCGAACTGATCAACACTACTTCCAAAACATTTGCATCTTTGACAAAATTTCATGTTGCTATCCTATTATGTTTCTGCTTCGAATGAAAATAACTTAGTGTTCAACTGAGCTTCCAGCTGCTTTTTAAAAAATTTCAGTGGAGGATCATTCTTGTCCCTGTAATAACTAGTACAGAGTTGCAAAAATCACTTTTCTTACAAAACCAAAACTTTTGTTCCAATTGCAAAATACTTCAGCATATAGTTACACTTATCGTTAATATATCGATCGTTGCTGTACGTGTTCCTTTTAACTGTCTAATTCCTGTTTGATGTTTGAGGAAATTAATTCTACAATTCCACTGCATTAATAAAGTTGCTCATGTCATGTGTTGCAGATGTCAAAACCAAACATGTCATGTGGAAGATTAGCTCCTGATGATTGGTCTCTTGATCAGTGAAAAATAAATTACAAATTTCATCATGATGTGCCACTTGCTCCACAGTCTCACGTAGTGCGGATTACAGAACTCCACTTTCTCTTTTCCAGTAACAGTCAGACGCTTTTATCGGCAAAGTTTATTTGGCGTTTTAAAAGCTAAAAATGAATCTCACAACAACAGCAGCTAAAACTAGCTCAGAGAACGCGACTATTTCATCAAGAAGTGTTCCTTCCAAGGCAGAAGGCGTCGCATTGTGCGCCGCTCTTATTTTGTCATTTGCTTTTATTGTTGTGGAAACTTGCTCACCCTTGTTCTATTTGCAGCTAACAGGAGCGTTCGTAAGAGAAGTTTGTTCCTAGTCATTAATATGGCGTTTGCTGACGTGATGTTAGGAATCCTGTCGCTACCTACCTACATTTACAATGTTGGGAGAAGTTTTCAACTTTGGAACGATGGTTGGTCGATGTCTTTGTCAGTTTTCTACACGATCGTTGATATCTTTTCCTCGCAGGCGTCGTTAATTTCTGCAGCTTTCATATCAGGCGAAAACTTTTACGCCATTTATTGGCCGTTTAAGTACCGAACACTGTAAATGCGAGCGTACCGTATTATGATTTTTACTGTGTGGGCACTGACTCTGCTTATCGCCACCGTCTGGAGTACATCATTTTTCCTTATTTCCTACAAACGCGCTTTGTATGTTTGGACGCCGTACGTCTTGATTCTAACATACATCATATGTGGTTGTAACATCGGCATTTGTAGAAAGTTTAGGCATGGAAATATCGCTTCACAACAACCAAACAGAGACTCTCTAAACAAACGATTAACGAAGACCTTGATGTTTGTATCTTTTCTTGTCTCGCTGTCGTGGCTCCCTTTAGTGATTTTCAACTGTTTAATCTATGTCTATGATGTCCAGATACCGTGGAAATATTATCACCTGGTGAACGTTATAATAAATTTCTCCAACTCGTTTGCGAATCCAGTTGTGTACGCATTGAGAATACCCGAGTTTATGAAAGCCTTGGCGTTGTGCTGTTTAAGAAGGCCAGCGGCGTCAAACTTTGAAATAAAATTAACTAGAAATGGGAAGAGTCTTGCTTTGACGCCGGCGACAGAGCTAAGAACATTACGAACAGAGACCAGTGATCTTCAGTTGGCATTTGAACAGGAAATGATGGATACCAAACTTTAGAAAGCCAATGCTGGTGTAGTAGCGTATCGCTTGGATAACGTTCTTAAGAGTATTGCGCGTACATCTGATTTTAAAACTACTGCTGTCTTACAATATAATATTTTGCAAAAGAGATCATCAGGAGGCTGAATTCATAGATTTTGACTCTTACTTTCTTTAAACAACCCTTAACCATAACTAAAACACTAAAAAATCTAACCTGATACAGGACCATGTCACAATGTCACAATTAGACTATTGAACACAGGCAAAAATGATTTCTTAGCTTGTTTTGTGGGACTGCCTAACCGACAATGATTCCACTTAATCCAAACATAAGTCTGCGGTTGGTAATGATGTGGTGCAATTTCGATGCCCCTTTCCCTACTGATCACACTGATTCTGAGACAACTCAGTTACTTCTTTTACAAAATTTCATGGAGCTGTTTAACTGCGTTTTTCCTTCTCGTGAAAATAATTCAGTGTTCTGTGAGATTCCGGCTGGTTAAGTTGTTTGATAAAGGAACAGTTCTGTTCTCTCATTTACAACTAGAACAGGGCTGCATTTTCTCATGCCTTGTGGCTACAATGACACCTTTCTACAGAAGTTTTTCAATTTCAGTGCTAATAACATCCATTTCACATTGTTTTACACACTGTAATGGAGCTTCCTTTTGAAAAGGTACAGATTGATATTCAATACGTAGGCCCTGAACCACACAGTACTAAAGTTGATCAATTAAAACGAACACGTACCTATTGATTTCTATGTTCATTGTCAATACACCTTGAGTTGATTTTAATGATAATAATAACCGTCACATACACAAGGCGGTCTGAAAACAACGAAGCTTAAATTGCGTAATCCCATAAAAATAAAATCGTCCCTTTCACTCAAACTGTCTCTGTATTCAGGGCACAACTGGGCGCCATCTTGAATTTCAATGCCAGACCCTGAATATAACGCTAGCGCGAAGCAAGCCTGCAAAAGTAGAAATATAAAGAATCAATATCTCTCTGTAATACATATGGTCACCGAATAAAATTCAAATTGATTTCCCCCATAAAAAAAAAGGTAAAAGGTACTCTCAATATAACCAAGGTGTGATCTTTCCATCGGTTGCGTGAAATTTAATTTATTCGTAATTTAAGTTAAAGATCAATTCTTTATATCAGCCTGATATATGAAATCTCTTCGATGTTAGCATACCCAAGTGTCTGGCTACCGAAAAAAAAATGTAATATGATTGGCCACACAGGCAATCAGAGCGCGCCTCCTGTATTTTTGTAATTATACATGGTATATTAAACGAAGCGGCCAATAAATTACTTTAAGTAACAATATTTGTTTAGTAAAACATCCACTGGGTTATGCAAGAACATTTAAATTGCACATTCTCGGTTTCTATCGGCTTCAATGGCAAGGGTGAAGAGTTCTTAGTCAAAAACAAAAGTTGGACACCCGTTGAAATGAAGTGAAACCAGTTGAGTTAAAGATTATTACCCAAGCTAGGAAATTCCAATATTTTCTTATCTAATAAAACTTACTTTATTTTCCAAAGTCAAATGATACGTTATCTCCAATCAGCATAAATGGTGCCCAGTCGCAAACCCTGTCAAAGCCGTTACCTCTCATCCATTTCATGGCCTGGTAAAGAGATTCACTGGCACTGTCCCCACGAACAAGATGCTCGTAAAAACGACACATCAGTTGCTCCGTTGCTTCGTCACTTATGGCCCATAGAGCCACCAAAACGGACCGTGCACCGGATCCTAAGAACGCTCGAGCGATTCCAATGACTCCTTCGGCTCTAATCTGTCCACGTGCACTATGACAACAGCTAAGTACCACCAGTTTAGCTCGCAGTTGAACTTTTGCAATGTCAGATATCGTCAATAGGTAATCTTCTTCTTCTTTGATCCTGTTAGGAGAGCTAAAATGAGAAAGGACAATTTCTCCTCTTTCGACGTTACCATGTGCTGCAAGATGTATCAGACTCACTGAATGTGACCTTTCAAGTACCGCCTGTTTTGTTGCGTGCTGTCCTAACAAAGGTTGAACAGCTAGCAGTCGTCCAATCATGGCTGCTTCTCTCCCTGCACAGGTTAACCTAGAAACGAACATTTCCGTTCCTTTGTAGCGCACCCACCCGACGTCTGGATCCCCCACTACCAGTGCACCAGTCTGACTGTGATAGTCTGCTGGACTGTCCTGAATGAGCTGAAGGGTAGTCAAAGAAGGAACGATGCGGATTCTGAATTTCTCTGATAAATACCTCCGGCCTTCATCCGTTAACGCTGGAAATGGAACTTGGTTTAAGAAGCGATCAGGAACAACAATGAGCTCAGACTCCTCAAGTAGGTCGGCTACCGGATTGATTAACATTCTGTAGTACAAAGAAAGGCTAGATTCGGAGTTTTGACTTTCTTCAACTCCTTCCTCTACAAGTCTCAATAATGCGAGGCTGTCAACGTCATGTAAGGATTGATCCTCGCAATCTTCCTCGGTTAAAATACCAGAGTTTCGAAAGCTTTTAGCGAAGAAATCATCTAACATGCCAACTAGTCCGGTACCAACTAGTTTCTCATCTACTGTTATTCTTCGGAAATGAATGATTCCACTTGTCTTGAGAACCCAGAAAAACAAATCTTGACCATGATAAGAAATGTACAGACAGGAAGAGTTACTTTCTTTTTTCATAACATTTTCAATACCAATCCATGATTGCGGATCAGCTGAGATTTGGCTTTCAACAGAATACTGAGTTGCCATCAAGTCTGCTAACGCTCTAGCCCGTGATAGTTCTAAAACATAAAGGGCATGGTTCGGATATGCCCAAAAACAAAAGAATGCACTAAGATTCCGGTAGGGAAAAGCGCGAACGTCTGAAGACGATACCTTAAAATCGTCGTTGTCCCCTAAAAAACTTCGTAAAGATTCGCTTTTGTTCATACACAGAAACAGACAGTCAAACGCTTCCTGGATCTTGTATTGGCATAATTTCACCATTGTAAGAAGGCAAAGAAGTTGAAACTCTCTGTCTAAGTTCTGGATGTCTCGAGTAATTGACAATGCCTTTTCAATGTAACATTCAGCCATGACATGTTTACCAACAGATTGATACAATGCTCCTAAATTTCCGCAATCCGCTGCTACTCCCTCTTTGTCACCAATTTGTGTTCTGATGGCAAGTGCTTTCTCAAGATAATCTTTAGCTTTGTCATATTCACCAAGGCATTGAAACACAATTCCTAAGTTCCCATAACAGCTGACTTCTCCCTGTTTGTCACCAATTTGTATGTTGATGGCAAGTGCTTTCTTAAGAGATCTTTTAGCTTTGTCATATTCACCAAGGAATTGAAACACAATTCCTAAGTTCCCATGGCAGATGGCTTCTCCCTGCTTGTCACCTATTTGTATTTTGATGGCAAGTGCTTTCTCAAGATAATATTTAGCTTTGTTATATTCACAAACAGATAGAAACACACTTCCTAAGTTTCCGTAATCTGTTGCTAGTCCCTCTTTGTCACCAATTTGTACTCTGATGGCAAGTGCTTTCTCAAGATATTTTTTAGCTTTGTCATATTCACCAAGAGATTCAAAGACAGCTCCCAAGTTTGCGTACGAACTGGCTTCTCCCTTTCTGTCGCCAATTTGTATCCTGATGGTAAGTGCTTTCTCAAGATAATCTCTAGCTTTGTAATAGTTACCAAGAGATATAAGCACATTTCCTAAGTTTCCGTACGAATTGGCTTCTCCCCTTTTGTCATCAATTTGTATTGCGATGGCAAGTGCTTTCTCAAAATATTCTTTAGCTTTGTCGTATTTAGCAAGAGATTTAAACACAGTTCCTAAATTTTGGTGATCTGCTGCTGTTCCCGCTTTGTCACCAATTTGGATTCTAATGGCAAGTGCCTTCCCAAGATGTTCTTTAGCTTTCTCATATTCACTAAGAGATTTAAACAAAGTTCCTAAGTTTCCGTAAATTACTGCTTCTCCCTCTTTGTCACCAATTTGTATTCTGATGGCAAGTCCTTTCTCAAGAAATTCTTTAGCTTTGTCATATTCACCAAGAGATTTAAAAACAACTCCCAAGTTTGCGTACGAACTGGCTTCCCCCTTTCTGTCACCAATTTGTCTTGAGATGGTAAGTGCTTTCTCAAGATAATCTTTAGCTTTGTCATATTCACCAAGATATTGGAACACAGTTCCTAAGTTCCCGTAATCTGTTGCTACTCCCTCTTTGTCACCGATTTGTATTCTAATGGCAAGTGCTTTCTCAAGATGTTCTTTGGCTTTGTCATATTCAGCAAGACAGTTAAACACAGTTGCTAAGTTTCCGTAATCTGCTGCTTCTCCCTCTTTGTCGCCAATTTGTATTCTAATGGGAAGTGCTTTCACAAGATATTCTTTAGCTTTGTCATATTCACTAAGGGATAGAAACAGAGCTCCTAAGTTTCCATACGAATTGGCTTCTTCCTTTTTGTCACCAATTTGTATTGCAATGGCAAGTGCTTTCTCAATATGCTCTTTAGATTTGTCATATTCATTGAGAGATTGAAAGAGAGTTCCTAAGTTTCCGTAATCTGCTGCTTCTCCCCTTTTGTCACCAATTTGTATTCTAATGGCAAGTGCTTTCTCGTAACATTCTTTAGCTTTGTCATATTGAGCAAGAGATTGAAACACAGCTCCTAAGTTCTGATAACAGTTGTCTTCTCCCTCTTTGTCACCAATCTGTATTGTGATGGCAAGTGCTTTCTCAAGATACTCTTTAGCTTTGTTATACTCACCAAGAGATTGAAACACAACTCCTAAGTTTCCGAAATCTGCTGATATTCCCCCTTTGTCACCAAGTTGTTTTCTGATGGCAAGCGCTTTCTCAAGATATTCTTTCGCTTTGTCAAATTCACCAAGACATTTAAACACAGTTCCTAAGTTTCCGTAATCTGCTGCTATTCCCTCTTTGTCACCAAGTTGTATTCTGATGGCAAGTCCTTTCTCAAGATGTTCTTTTGCTTTGTCATAGTCACCGAGACAATAGGACGTTATTCCAAATTGTTCAACAGTGTATGCTTCATATTTTCTATTTCCCATTTCTTTCATGATTTTTATGGCTTTCTCATAAAGCTCTCTTGCTTCTACGTATCTATATTGCTGTTCGCATATTTTGGCCATTGCTATTGCAAGGTTTCCTTCCTTGTCTTTTTTGCTACACTTGCGGTAAATTTCAAGAAGTTCCCTTCCGTAGATTAAGGCTTTTGTATAATCAGGGATAAGAAGATACGCCCTGAAAATAGTGTCATAGATGCAAATGTTGAATAAATTGAAAAGTTCTCCTCCCGTTTTAAGCACTTCATTATTTAGGAAGATTAAACATTCTTGGCAGACCTCAATGGCTTTTAGACCACGACCAGTATTGAGAAGGAAAGTAGCAACAGCTAAGCCAATAGAGATGGCTTGTAAAATGTCTGTTATATTGTTCATAGCGTCCTCTTCTGTGAGCCCTGTCAAACGGATAACACAAATCAAGACTTGTAGTTATTTCGAGTAATAATATACTTTTGTACGTCTTTCTACCTAGCTGTTTAAGCAGGTAATGGCGAATCCAAAGCTGGGAATAGCCCTGTTATAGACTTGCATTTCGTCATAGGGGAGCATAAATAGTCCCAAATTAAACACGAGGCCGTTGGTTGAGTGCAGTAAGTTTTATTTGCGTTTGTGAAAACCGTTGTGTTGATCATTTCAGGGTAATTCGTTTCCTAGAGTTTATAATAGAGCTGCATTTGCCTTTTTTCATTTTTTCCTGCAAAAAAATTACCGTTTAAGTTTAGGCTTTTTACAAATCTTTCCTTAAGGTTACTGTAGACCTTCGTGTGTGCCTTCCGGAAAATGCTTTCTTTACGCGCTGCTTTAAAGAAAACCACGGCAAACTATGTATCAATGTAAAGCTAGTAAACTGTAGATCCGAAAGTAGGAATATATTTTGCTATTTCTGTTTTGACAGGCACGCGCAAGCCTAAAAATGCAAAATGATCGTACTTGCTAAACCGAATTACCAGTCTTTATGTTACTGCGGACATCCAAACTGACTAGACATTATCAATTAGGAAATGATGGGCTAACGAAATGTGTGAGGCTTTTTCGATATTTCTATCGTTTGGTTAGGAAATCCCTCAATGGGACGTCACAGGAAAAATATTTCGATTTCCGCAAAAGTCTCGTACACTTTGGTGCGCTAATATCTGACGAACATTTTTGTCAAGTTTCATTAAAATCCGATAAATCTACATACCCTATTAATACATTTGAAACACGAGAAAAATGATGAAATTACGCGCCCGTTGGTTGAAACCGTCATGTTGATCATTTCAGAGCAACACGTTTCCTAGAGTTTTTATTTTTTTTTTCTTTAATTAGAGTGGCATTTGCCCTTTATATTATTTTTACTTTCGTGCAGAAATCACCGTCAAGGTTCAGGCTGCTTACAAGTCTCTCCTTTAGCTTTTAATTTTTGTTTTGTTTTGTTTTTTCGTTTTGTTTTGTTTTGTTTTTTTGTTGTTTTTTTTTTGTTTCAGTCAAATTTAAAGCCGGAAGAATGTTTTGAAGTAGCATTACCTAAGCAAGAACGAGTTCCAACAACATATCACCCCTGGATTGATTGATCTTTTCTAAAGCTGGCCTAAAGCTGATATCACCAATTTAGGGAAACAGAGGCTTATATTCAAAATAGGCAGATTCAATTAATTCATTACCGAAAAAGGGATAAAGAGAAAACAGCATTACTATTTAGTTAAGGGACACCTCAACAAAAGCAAATAAATCGAAATCAACAAAAAACAAATGAAAGGAAATACCAAATTCAAAACATGCGTATTGGCAGCGAGGACGTATTTTCCACTGATGTGTGAATGATTTTTATCGAATGTGCACGTTAAAGTCTCTTTTCTCTTTTCTTTTTTGCCAACTCAGTTCTCCCAAGTATTCTTATGACCTTTTATTGATCCCCAACAACTTTACCAGAGTTATGTCCCTCACATTCTCTGCTTTGGCCCTCTGATAGAAATTTGGCCGAGCAGATTTCATCAGATCGGTAAACATATCCGAGCTCAGTGACATTTAGATGTTTGTCAAATATATATCAAAACTATGTATCTGGTGTGAGACTGTTATGTCCAGTTTTGCTTAATCTGCTCAAATAACTGTGATAGTTTCACTATTTCATGTTTTCAGGTTTTTCCAATCATCGAACTCGCAAAAGTCTCCCTGTTTTTCATTGAAAGTGCAGAGCAACTGTGGACAGTTTACGTGATGATTTCAGTCCAATATGAATAATAAAGCTAAAACTGATTTGCACTCACCACTGTTGCTGAGTCACTAGAATGAACCAAAAACTAATGTCCACCGACAATCCTGTAAAAATTGTAAAGAGGGAAACCCTAAGGAGATTATTACTCCACAACGGTACCTCCAAACAATAATTAAACATCGCTTACATATACATGTTTTATGTGGATGAAACGGTATCAATCACCATCAGCTTAAAGTTTAAAAAGTTACAGCGTTGAGTCCCCGATCATCGGACGGAATTAAATCAACAGTGATGAAGACTGAAGAACAAAAACAAATGCAAATTGAAATTCAAAACATTTCAAACCTTGCCAAAATAGTGGAATCAAAGCACTTCATATAAAGTATCTAACATCTCTATTTTATTTTTGTTACATACTGACGACAAAATCCAATGCCTTTAAAAGCATATTGCGTTGTTGACTATACTTAAAAGTTTGAAATGATTATGAAGCCCGACAAAGTTCTTTGTTGTATGTTTTTGTTTTCATTTTGGTCTTGACCATGCATTAAGCACAATAGGTGATTATTTCTCTTTCATAGACTATATGACTCAACTAAAAAGTTTCGGTTATGTGATTTATGCACATTACATATGATCGCAAAACGAAAGACTGTTTACAGTCGTGGACCTTCCACAAAAATCGTGGCATCTTTGTCTGTTCTTTTGAAGTTTGACGAGCTTTAAAACTATTTCAATCTGCTAGCTATGAGTTGACTGATCTATAAATTTACATTCCTTGCCTCCCTCTTATAGAAACTAACTGACTTGCTCACAAGACGAATACGTCATATTTGTTACATGCGAGTGCACATTTCATAATTTTCTTTGCATGATTTCATTGATTTCCTTCTGCCCCCTTCTCATCGGGACAATATGAAATCACAGAACTAAAAAAATTCCCTTTCTTACAGCAAACGATTAAGTTTGGGATTAATTATAACTATCATTAATTTTATGCACTGCAGAAAAAGCCTTGAATACGAGTTCATAAAAAGATTTTTGGTCCAAGAGCAACCGCAGTCATTTTGAAAATTTTCCATCCTTTCAAATATCCTGGACTTGGAGTGATGTCTTTCGAATAAATGATTCATTCAGCAACTGTCTGCCATGTGTACTTGCCGAGATGGCAAAGATGGCGAGCTTAGTAACCAAGCTCTAGCGGGGTGAATATAGCGCCATATGATGAGCTTTTCGACCAATCAAAATGTCCAATTCTTATATTCGCCTCTGTAAATTATACTAAAAGCTCATGTTATGGGCATGATGTAAATTTAAGGTGTTTAGTTACACTATCTTAACATCAAAGTGCAACCACAACCAAGAAACTGAAATAAAAGTGAGGGAATTCCCCTGCAAGATAAGGTCAGATAGTGACAAAGACAATGAGGATTGCTGCAAGACTACTAAATGAAAGAATAATTATAAGGTGTGTTACATCCTTTGCTATCTTCATTTTCTGCTTAATATATACGGAAGAAAAGGGCAAAAAGGAAACAGTTGATCGTATCACGCATGCGTTTGTCGGTATCCGCGATGTGGGTTTAAAAGAGTACACGGGATAAAGATACCTTGGTGGAAAGATAACTCGTTCTCTTCGGCAAGCGGGAAGTACGACTTTTTTGGAATAATGAATGATGGGATACTGAATAATAATATATGTAAAAAAAAAAACCCCAGGAAATCGCCTTTTCTCTCTGAACCCTACAGTTTCACTGAACTGATTTCAAAGGAGCACGCATTAGCTCAGTGACCACGAAATACACCTCTAGGGGCCACAAAAAACAAAGATACAAACAAACAAACAAACAAAACAAAATAAAGCAAAACAAAACTACTTTTGTTCAGAGTTCATTCGTTATCTTCGGTGCCTCCATGGGTCCTCCCTCCCCCAGTAGGGTAACGTGATACGCGTTTTTGTCAATTGTTTCGTTTGATTTCATGTGGACACCCAAATTATCAATTGAAGAAAATCGATTTTGCCAAGGCTAAATCAAGCTATATGCGAGCGATTAAAGGTTCATTAGCCGATTCATGCGCGCTTGCGTGCGTTGCTAAGGAGGTGAAATCTCACTTCCGGTTACTGACCTCAGCCTCAGCGCGGAAAATAAAAACAGCTCTGTAACTTGCAAATTCTCTTATATTTTAGATGTTTTTCTTGGTGTTTCACAAAAAAGTAAGAAAGTGCAAGCAAAAACGAAATAGAATGAAAAACAAGAGCAATAGAAAGAGAAAAAATAACTCTGTGTGGCTTTGTTTGATCTTACCGAAGTGCGCTGGTAGTGTTAATTGCGTACGCGCTGATAGGGTAACTTCCAACATATTCCGGGCGCACTTCCAGTTTCTTTAAATGCTAAAGGAATCGCGGTTTTTCGTTAAATCCAGCTTTTTTTGACGAGTTTCGATTAAAGCTAACGTTGCAAACATAGCTATGCATTCTTTTTTCGAAATCAGGCTTTTTTTTCAGAAAATTACGAATTTTTCAATATTGCGAAATTCTCTCAAAATCTGACATTTTAGAAATGAAACAAAATATACGCATAGCGTAATGAGGATTTAAATTAGAGTAATAAGTCAACGAAAAAAATCCCGATAAAGTAATTTGCCTGGGAGCCTTTGCATTTTTTCAGTATTAGTCATATGACCATGGGCGTGACCCAATGACGTCATCGCCTGCGTTAATTACAACCTCGTTCCCAGCCTCTCTCTCCTCTGTCTCCCTTGGTCGTTGGAAGAAAGACCCTGGTTGCGGCTGGTCACGTGCCCACCTAGAATATGGGTGGTAGAAAAGACTGTTAGGCGGGACTAGCGGCAGAAGATTGTTGCTGTGACAAACTTTGTAGATTTCAAAACCTCGAGCAGTCGCTAAAAGCTACCCGCTCCATCGGCGTTCGAAGTCGAATTTTGCTGATGAAGAATGCTACATTATTTCTGCCGTCTCCAAAATATAGAGGACTTTCGTTCACAAAGAAATTTGGCAGTCGAATGAACAAAAACTTTTTGACGGTTAGCACATGTAAAACGTCACGTACCGAATCGAACTGAAACCAGTGGATCAGTCTCTTAAATCTTTGAATTCGGAGGTAATTCATTTTCCTCTTTGTGCGGTATTTTGGATGTTAAAAAGTATTTCTGTCAAACGGCCGATTAGCCGAGTATTCTGACTTGCATTTGATTTACAGCAATGTATAATGATTTACAGCCTTGTTGACATAAGCCTGCGCTTATATTTCATCTGCATCAGGTTTAAGTAAATTTATATTTAGACAGATGTTTAAACACGTACGGTTCCCTGGCATAGTCAAGAATTATATTTTGCAAAATGATAACTAAAACATCGTTTTATATAGCGAGCAATGTACCGTGAGGTTAATTCAGGCAACAAGAAACATCGAAACAGTTTTTACTTCTTAGTAATTCGACCGGCTGGAATTGAAATCAAAGTCAGACAATTACGCTGGATATACGCTGGATATATATAAATATATTTCGTCTGACCTGTGTGAAGCTTAGAATAGGACTGGAGAATTTCAAAGGTGTATTTGCCCGTGTGTGGCTTAAAGCGATGACCAGCAATCCCCTTTATTTTGATTCAGTTGAGATCGTAAAAAAAATTATTCCTTGACTCTACCCCGGTAGAAAAGTTTGTGTCACAGTTGGGCACGTGACCAGCCGCAACCAGGGTCTTTCTTCCAACGACCACGTGAGGCAGAGAAGAGAGAGCCTGGGAACGAGGTTGTTAGTGTTATTCATCATGAAAAAAAACTTAAAACACATGAAATAACTCTGAACTAACCAAAAATGACGAGTTTATAAGAGAACAAATTTTCCTTAGCAACGATTCGAAAAGATCAGATAATATGTGTACAGCACTTCGTAACTAAAAGAGACCCGTTCTGTGCTAGAGTTAGCTTCTATATTATTTAAGGGTGGGAGATAATCAACGTCTTTGTAAAGTGACTATCATAGAGGTGTGTTCTTGATCCATTACAGTCTTATCTCAACCCTAAATGTATTTGCTCCTAACCGGTTGGTAAGGACATGAGGTATTAGCTGAAACAGATCACTAATAGAGTGCTAGCAGACTAGTGCTGGAAAAAGCATTTGATTCGGGATATCGAGACCATAACCACTAGACCATACAATTATATGAGGAGATAACCCTAATAAGCGTGGTGGTTATGGTAACTGTTAACAGTGGAAGCCAAAATTATACAAAGTTTGAAACAAAAAAAACCTACCGTTGCGCAGCAGACTGTGTACAGCCGTTTGCTCTCCTCAAGAAAAACTGCAGAGGGGCGTTTATGCGACATTGCTAGTGTAGCGTGTTGTTTGCATAAATTATGGTTCCACAAAAGTATTTCAGTTTCAGAGCATCTGACGTCACAAGCGAAAATAAGCCGTATGCACGTTAACTTTGCAATGATAAAGCTACTTATGACCTCCGCTACGTTTCAAGATAAAAATTAAAAAAAAATTAAAAAGCAGAGAACAAAAAACAAATCGATAGCGAAATAATTTCGTCGCCTGTGTAATGTAGTTTGCCCGTTTTGATCGATGGCATTCTTCTTAATTTTCACTGCAACAGGCTGGCAAATCACGGGACAAACAAGCTTCAAGTTCGAATTCAACCCCAATTAGGGTAACGCGATATGCACGGGTATAAATTGTTTTATTTGCTTTGTTGTGGACATCCAAATTATCAACCGAAGAAAATCGAACTTACTTTTGCCGAGCTAAATCAAGTTATATGCGAACGATTTAATTCGAGTTTGACTGGTTGATGATGTTGCCAGAACAAAACATGCCAAATTTGTATTAGTTTTCGTCCTTACAGTTAGGCCAGTAAGTGTACAGTTTTTCGTAACTGAAAGAGACCCGTTCTGTGATAGAGATGATCAACGTTTTTATAGCTAACACAGGTCACTAAGAGTGCTAGCAGACTATAGCTGGTGCGGAAAAAGCATTTGATTCGGGATATCGAAACCATAAACAGTAGGCCGTACAATTTTATACAATGTTTGAAACAAAATGAAATTATGACTAACTTACCGTTGCGCAGCAGTCTGTGTACAGCCGTTTGCTCTCCTCAATAAAGACTGCAGAGGGGCGTTTATGTGACATTGCTTATGTAGCGCGCTGTTCGCATAAATTATGGTTCCACAAAAGTATTTCAGTTTCAAAGCATGCGCATCCGACGTCACAAGCGCAAACAGAAAAAAAAAAAAGTGCTAAAAAGAAGCTGCCGCATGCACGTGAAATTTTCACTGATAAAGCCATTTATAATCTCTGCTACGTTCAAAGATGGAAATTGAAAAAAAAAAAAACACAAAACACAAAACAAACAAACAAAGAAAAACACACAAAAAAAAACCCCACAAAAACAAAGCAAATCAAAAGCGAGAAAAAAATTTGGTCGCCTGTATAATGTAGTTTGCACTTATTGATCGATGGCATTCTTCTTTATTTCCATTGTAACAGGCAGGCAAATCACGGGACAAATAAGCTTCGAGTTCGAATTCAACCTTCCCTATGTTATTTTATGACATCGAGTTATCATTCTCAACTGAGAGGACAAACAATACAAGATTAGCTGCTTACCATATCAGAGCTTCCGTTGAAAACTGAAAACTAAGAAGCTTTCCGGTGAGAAACGCATTTTGTACATTTCTGCGAGCGGAACTGATCTCTTAGGGAATACATTATTAGCTCAAGCAACACAAAATACACCTAGAGAAGCCACACCAAATAAAACTGACTGTTCAGATTTTATTCCTCGTTGTTCTCAGCGCTAACCCCCCTTTCTCCCCTCCTCCCCCCTTCTTCGCCCCACTTTCCGCTCCGGGAGGGTATCGGGTGTAAATTTTATAGTTTGATGCGCCACCCGAGCTACATTTTTTTATCAAACGTAAAATAAGCTGTATGCGAATTTGAGTTTGATCGGTAAGGAGTGCCGCTTGTTCAAAAAATGCCAAAACCTTTTTTTGTGGGACAGTAGGCTGGGTATGCGTAAAGCATTTGTTTCTATGCACTATGGAAAATCGAATAACAAGTCAGGAGGGACGTGTAGCAACAGCTTAACTGGCTAAAAAGGTCATTGATATTCTCCTGGCAGATTACTACTAGCAGAGGTTTGCATACGGGAGCTCCGCGCTTTAATCAATTCGCCATAAAATTAACTGGGACGTTTTCGCGATATCCCAAATAAACAAGATGTATATGGTAAATTTTTATTAGCAGAGGCCGAAAACAGCGACTGACTTACCGTTGCTCAGTAGCTTGTGTAAAGCCGTCCGTTCTCCTTAAGAAAAAGTGCAGGAGGGTGTTTGTGTGTTACTGCTAATAATTCTGTTGCTGGTTTAAATTATTCATCCGTAAAACTTTTTCAGTTTCACAGCATCTGACGTCATAAGCGGAAACAACAAAATAAATGAAAATAAAAGAAAAAAAATAATTAAAACAAAAAACAAACAAACAAACAAAAACAAAAAAACAAAAAAAAAAAAACAGACCGCTCGCAATAATTTCGTCGTGACCACTGTTGTTTGACGCTTTAGTCAATAAAGCTTCTAAATGTCAAAGTATTAAGGTTACTCTAAACCTTCGCGGGTGTCCTCCAAAAAAAAAGCTCGGACGCGGGCTATTTTCAAGGAACCCCCAAATATTATATAACAACAGAAAGGTTACGAAATATAAAATATGATAAAATTATATTCTGTTTTGTTGATTGTTTTCCTAGGGCGGCAGAAGTCGTTAACGCGACCTACTGAAATTCCGGCGAATTCATCGGGTATCAACTGCGATTGTTGATGCAAAAAAAACTGTGCAGTGTTATTCACAAAGCATCTTTCTCTCAAAGTGTGTCAGTATTCTACATACTCTATTAATTCATTTAAGGGGGAGGGATTCCCTCGAAAAACGAGTGCGAGTTTTCGCCTTCTGAAGGTTTATAAACATGTCACGCCTTTCCAGAAGGATATGTCAACTCAAAAAGCCGCCAACCAATGAAATAACAGTACCCCTAGCGTTCATAGTATGCACGCGAGAGCTTCGCGGGAAAGCGATAGTGCTAAAGTCACGTTTTAGACGCACAAGTTTTAGGCGGGTGATCAACAGTAAAGGACAAAACAGAACGAAAGCGATGTGCAACAAAACAGAAAGGAACTGAGGAGCAATTGCCGAAGCGTGATTACCACGGGGCGCCCTTGACGGACATGAAATCTAAAATTGAAAGTATTGATACAGGACACCCAAATTATCAATCGAAGAAAATCTAACTTATTGTTGCCGAGGCTAAATCAAGATGAGCGATATCGATTCAATTCGAGTTTGATTGGCTCGTGATGTTGCTTAAACAAAACATGCCAAATTTGTATTAGTTTTCTTCCTTACAGTGGGGCCAGTATGTGTACAGCTTTTCGTGACTGAAAGAGATCCGTTCTGCGATAGAGTTAGGTTCTTCTTAGGGGTGGGAAATGATCAGCGTCTTTGTAAGGTGACTATCATAGATGTGTGTTCTTGATCCATTACAGTCTTATCTTAGCTTTTAATGTATTCGCTCTTAACAGGTTTGTAGGGACATGAGGCATTAGGTAAAGCAGGTCACTGATAGCGTGATAGCAGACTAGTGCTGGCAAAAGCATTTGATTCGGGATATCGAGACCATAAACACTAGGCCATACAATTGTATGAGGAAGATACGGTAACTGTCAACAGTGGAAGCCGAAATTATACAATGTTTGAAACAAACAAAAAAAAACTTACCGTTGCGCAGCAGACTGTGTACAGCCGTTTGCTCTCCTCAAGAAAAACTGCATAGGGGCGTTTATGTGACATTGCTAATATAGCGTGTTGTTCGCATAAATTATGGTTCCGCAAAATTATTTCCGTTTCAAAGCATCTGACGTCACAAGCGGAAACAGAAAAAAAAGTACGAAAACGAATTTGCAGTATGCACGTAAACTTTGCACTGGTAAAGCCATATGTTATCTCTGCTATGTTTAAAGATGAAAATTAAAAATAAAATAATAATAATAACAATAACAATAATAATAAACAGAGAGAAAAAAACAACAACAACAAAACAAAAGACCAATAGCGAGAAAAAATTCGACGCCTTTAAAATGTAGCTTGTACGTATTAATCGATGGCATTCTTCCTCATTTCCATTGTAACAGGCAGGCAAATCACGGACCAAACAAGCTTTGAGTTCGAATTCAACCTTCCCTTTGTTACTTTTTGAATATGACGGCAAGTTAATATTCCCAACTGAGAGGACAAGCAATACAAGATTAGCTGCTTACCATGTTAGAGCTTCCTTTGAAAACTGAAAACTAAGAAGCTTTCCGGTGAGAAACGCATTTTGTACTTTTGTGTGAGGTGAACTGATCTCTTAGGGAACACATTATTAGGTCAAGAAACACAAAATACGCCTAAAGAGTCCACACCAAATAAAACTGACTGTTCAGATTTTATCCCTCGCTGTTCTAAGCTGCCTCCTCCCCCGCCCACCCCCTCCAGCAGGGTATCGGATGTAAATTGTCTAGTTTAACGCACCACCCGAGTTTCATTTTGTATCAAACGTAAAATAAGCTATATGCAAACGATTGAATTCCAGTTTTATCGGTAAGGACTGTTGCTTATAAAAAAAATAAATACCAAAACCACTTTTTTGTCGGTACATTAGGCCTGGTGTTCGTAAAGCATTTGTTTCTAGCGGAAGGAGAACTCAGTGCACGTGTTTGGCTCTTCTTGGACCGGGCTGGGAAATGGACTGTTTTATTTTTTTTCTATAAAGGTGTATTCTTGATTCATCGCAATCTATTGGCTCAAGCATGAATGGTGGAAATATCAAATAACAAGTCGGGAGGGACGTGTAGTAATAGCTTAACTAGCTAAAGGTCATTGAGTAGAGGTTTGGAAATGGGAACTCCGTGTTTCAACCAATTCGCCATAAAAATAGCTGGGACGTTTACGTGTTATCCCGAATAAACAAGATGGATATGGTAAACAAACATACATACATAAATACATTCTTTATTCAAGACGCAAAGTTACAAAAGTATACATATAAAAACAAAAGATAAAAAAGAAAAGGCGTCTCGAAAAGGAAGTTATGAGGTAAACCCTATGTAAAAACTCCCTAAAATAATACGAGAAATACAGAAAATATATAAAAACAAGGATCCTTAATTAAACATTCAGATACAATTTGAGCTTGGATAGGAATAGCTGGAAGCTATCAGCTTCCACTAAGTCTCCTGGTAAATTATTCCATAGCTTAACTATTCTAATAAAAAAAGAATGTTCGTAACAATTGAGTTTGGCAGGTTTGATATCAAGTTTGTACGAATGATTAGCTCTCGTACACTTAGTTGTGGCGAATTCGAAAAAGTCTTCAAATTTCAGATGATAAAAACCAAAAAGCAACCTTATAACACTCAACTAAAGATAAATATATTCTACGGTCAAATATAGTAGGCCATTTAAGCAGCTGACAACGGTCTTCATACGACATCTCCCCTTTCCGTTGATTAAGAGCAAGTCGCGATGCTCTTCTCTGTACACTCTCTAAAGCATGAATGTCCTTTGCGAGATAACGGCTCCAAACAGGTACCGCGTATTCCAAGATTGGCCGTACAAGAGATTTGTACAGAATGGAAAACACGTTTGAGTTAGCCACTGGAAAAGTTGAAAATTTACAGAGTATGTAAATAACATGTAATTAACATGTAAATAACCAAAAAAAGACTGTAAAGAATAATTTACATGATTTTTCCCCTTTTACATGTTTTGCAGGTTTCATGTAAATAACATGTAAATATTTTAAGTGAAACATGTAAATGATGAAGAAAACACTGTAAATGTTTCAAAGCAAAGGGCTAAGATCATGTAAATAACATGTAAACTGTTCCTGCAAATACTGTAAATAGCCTGTAAATTTCTTGTGATTCAACCTGGAAACCCGTAAATAACATGTAAATTTAATACAGGGAGGGTGCCACAATACTGTAAAAAACATGTAAATAAAAAAGGGGAGGCTGTAAACAACATGTAAATAAAAAAGGGAGGCTGTAAATAACATGGAAAATGAAAACAGGAGCCTGTAAATAACATGTAAATCGAAGAAGGGAGCCTGTAAATAACATGTAAATCGAAAAAGGGAGCCTGTAAATAACGTGTAAATCGAAAAAGGGAGTCTGTAAATAACATGGAAATCAAAAAAGGAGCCCATAAAGAACATGTAAATCGAAAAAGAGAGCCTGCAAATAACATGTAAATCAAAAAAGGGAGCCTGTATATAACATGTAAATGGAAAAAGGGAGCCTGTAAATAACATGTAAATCGAAGATAGGAGCCTGTAAATAACATATAAATGGAAAAAGGGAGCCTGTAAATAGCATGTAAATGGAAAAAGGGAGCCTGTAAATAACATGGAAATCGAAAAAGGGAGCCTGTAAATAGCATGTAAATGGAAAAAGGGAGCCTGTAAATAACATGGAAATCGAAAAAGGGAACCTGTAAATAACATGTAAATTGAAAAGGGGAGCCTGTAAATAACCTGTAAATTGAAAAATGGAGCCTGCAAATAACCTGTAAATTGAAAAAGGGAGCCTGTAAATAACCTGTAAATTGAAAAAAGGGAGCCTGTAAATAACATGGAAATCGAAAAAGGGAGGCAGAAACCCTGTACGATAAATGACTTGTAAATAATAACTTGAAGAAAAATGCATGGAATGTACTGTTTTATTGTAATCAAATCTGTTGACCTTAATTACAATAGTAGAAAATATGCAAATTTATACAGAATCAGAAATTTATTGCAATCAGAACAAACTCAGTAAAATTCAAATAGTTTTTATATGTCATGAATAAGGTTTACAATGTATACATTGCAACAAATAAAACATGTTTTCTTTTCTATCTATCCATAACAAGACGACTTAAATGTAATTTTGTGCATGGCCAAAATATTTTAAAATACCATGACTGAGCTCCTTTAACCGAATTCAAGCACTTTTCAAGAAGACTACTAAAATTCAAGACCTTTTCAAGATTGTGCGAAACCATGTCATATTGAGCCCTATTTAATTCATAAATAATAAAATGATTAAGAACTATACTGTTGTCAGCTACAACTAGTGAAAATTTTGCAATTTAGGTGTATTACTAAATTAAAATTGTTTGCGAATGGATACCTGTCTTAAATATATACTAAATCCACAAAGTCAAATGCAACATAATGATAATACCTTTGTCATAAAATGAATGAATAAACTGTTTTTTCTTACTAAGTAATTAATGTAGGATTAAATTGGCCTTAATAATGAGAAATGGGGGAGGTATGATGGCCTCGTAGTTACATGTAGTGCGCTCAACCCCTGATCGAGCGATCCGGGTTCAAGCTCTAGGCAGGTATGTTCTGTTGTGTTGTTGAACAACACACTTTACTCTCAGTGCCTCTCCACCCAGGTGTATAAGTGGGTAGCAGCGAATTTACTGGTGGGGTAACCCTGCAATGGACTGGCATCTCATCCAGGGGGAGCAGAAATAGTCCTAGTCGCTCCCTGCTACAGAAAGCAGGATAAGCTCCAGCCTGTTGGGCCACGTGGCTCGTATGCAGACTTTACCTTTACCTTATTATGAAAATTACTGCAATGTAAGTGTGAAGTATTGATCAACTTTTTTCATAGAGTGAATTGTTCCTTTGAAATAACAGAAAATAGGGAGAAAAAACATTTATCACAAGATAGCGGTTGACATTTTAAATTCATCATAAAAACATTCATGCCAAAGGAATACTACATTGCATAACATAAAACAAGGCTTCTGACATCTTTTAGGCTATGTTTACAAAGTCACAGTTTCCTTCTTTTTCCAAAACTGTCCGGAATCCAAACAGTACAAACATTTTGGACCCCTGACAAAACATTCACTGTAAACAATATTCAAAATTTTACTTTTTCTTTTTGTGATAAAAAAACTGTACTGTAAAAAAAAAAATTCATAGGGGCCTGTTGAAATTGAAAGGCCTATCTAGTACCATAGTTCCCATGACACATCATAAGTTAATAAATTATTGATCTGGTACTACATGTATGTAAACATAGCCTTTTCTTTTTATGATGAAATCTTATAGCTGCTGTATTGAACAATAAGTATCAACCTAGCAATCTGAGATATTTAAATTTGATGCTAATTCACTAACACAGGTACAGTGTAGGTGATACTTCAAAGCATTAAAAAATAATGTTTAAAGTGGTTGAATTTAAACCAGAAAGCTGCCAGAGCATATCAAAGTGTTGAAGGTCACCATGTTAGACTGTAATGCACCAGGGGCCCATTTCTCAAAGGTTCCAAAAAGTTTTCACACCCAGAAAGCCATACCAGAATCTGAAATCTTATGCTTACAGAGCTGTTTTAATCTCTTATTCTCAATATGAACAGAGGTTTCCTTCACACAAGAAGTTTCAGGCATATACAGCTCTTAGCTTTTAGACACAGCTCAATTAAAGATGGCTTTGTGGGCCTGAAAAGTTTACAGGGCCTTCAAGAAATGGGCCTTGGACCCCTTATAGAGTCATAAGTACTGTAGACTTCTCAGTGGCTGATTTTTTCCTGATCAAGCATCAATGCCAAGGAGTATGCATGTATTGACCACTCTCAATTTTACTTCATCCTACAAGTAACATAAAACATTTCATTAAATAAGATAAGTTATGTCTGAGTATGAATCAGCAAATTCTGTGTATGATATCAATCAGTGAATTTTACACCGGAGTTATTATTTTGTTTCTTATCATTCCAATTTATACTGTGACCTTTGAAATCGGACTGTAGCCAGTCATGTTGACTGGCCAAAGTAATTATAGCTCTGTCACGTCTCGTTTCTGACCGGTCAGGATATTTATGCAAAAATCAAGTACATGTAATGTGAGCCAAATTAAACCCACAAATAGAGTTTGTTTGTTCTGGTCACTGCTAGACCATTTAAAAATTGGCTTAATATTTTTCTGAACGGATTTAACCCCAGTCACTCAAATGGCATTCGTATTGATCTTGAACGCATGACAAACAGCAAGCGAATGGTCTTTAGCCGTTCGAACAGATACATGTATGCATTGGTGTATGTTTTCATTAGAGGTCATAATAAAAAAGAGATTTAAAACTCTCAGATTTACAGTTGGGGATTTGATTGTTTATTCAAGAATGAACGTGACCGTCTCAACATGACCTGACTGGTCAACATGACCGGCGAGTGAAGTTTTTGGCCAGTCAAGTCACCATTCTGGCCAGACATTGCCCGTTGACCGGCAATTATTTTGAGCCCTGAACATTCATCAATCAAACAGATCTTACATGTACTGTACATCTGTAGCTACTGTGTGACAAAAACTTTGCATCTCTGATTGGAAGGCACTGAATGTCAGAGGATGTAGAACTAAACTCAAAATGTGTGGCAGTAAATATTCAATGTTCACTATCTTCTACATCGTAATATTCATGCACAATAAATCAAACTCCTATCAAACAATGTTTAAATAATAAGTCAAGTTATTTGCAGGCACAATTTGATTGTTTCTTACATGCACTTATGCTCTATTGGTGGACAAAGGTACAGCTGATGTCATAAATGTTTGTTTTTGTTTCTTTGTTATGTATTACGAAGCAGATAGATTCTACGTTGTCGTGCATCTGTTCAGTAATAGATCACAGAAGACATCAAAATGTGGTAAGAAAATCAGTAACACACGCCTGAAAAATTCACAGATTCTGTGACACACTCTGGTAATGGGTTATGTGAATATTTTTTGTTTTTACCACATTTTGGTGTTATCTGTGATCTACTCAGGGCAGGAAAAAACCAGGTCTGATTTCCTCAGCCAAGTAAATTTTGCTCTTGGGCAAGTGAAAATAGAAATTCAGTGGCCCGGTGGGCAAGTGAAATTACCATGTAGCCTCAGTAGTCTTGTGAGTCTGACTAAAAATGCCAGCTTGATAAATGATAATTTCCAGTCATTCCATTTCAAAACTTAAGACCTTAAGATTAGTTAATTATTAGGTTGAAAGCAAGAATTAGTTAGGAATCCGAGCGTACTTCATTCGCATTTGTCCTCTGATTTCCTTACTGGCCATCACACTGGCAACCAATATTTAAATGGGGGCAAGTGAAAACTGAAATTGACTGGCCCAGTGGGCAAGTGACTTACATTTTTTTTCCTGCCCTGCTACAGATGAATGAACAGATGCATGACACATGAAACCTGCATGTATTTGGTCAGAGCCCAATTTCGTACAAGTAAAATGTACAGCTGTAACAGGTCTCTAAAATGCTGTCTGGTCATCCCAGGGTAAGGCAATCGATTGAAATTGATCCATAAATTGATATAAATCAATAAATTGAAATTAATGTAAGTGTTATCAGTGCTATCAATCAATTGAAAGAAATTCATACTCACATGCTAGAGAAGTTTCAAGTTATCAATTTGATTTTACCAAATTTATCAGTCATTAGAGAATCAATTGAAAGTTGGCCTCTCTTTGTTAGTTCACATAAACTGTAGAAAAATTGTGTCCCTCAACACAATGTTGGATTGTAACTTTTTTATGTAGATTTCAAAGGCACTACCAAAGAACCCCAAAACATAGTCCCCGATACATGTATGCCAGCAAAATATTCTGTTTACAAGATACAATGTTATGTTTTTATGCAATTGTATTCATGATTTCATATTTCACTTTATATCTTTTGTTCATTTCTTCCTTATTAAATGTTGCTTAAAAGATAAGCTAGTATCAGCAAAATTGATAATGCTTATTGAAAATTTGATCACAATCAATTACTCATGACGAATTCTTTTATTGATTTCTGATATCATTGACTAATTCCTATTGATTGTTATGAAATAATCGATTGACTATACTGTGTCGTCCAAGACAAGTAGATTTTCCTGCCTGGGCAAGTTACTCTTCCTTTTTTTTTTTCAAGTCCTGTGTAGTTTTCATGACAGTTTGAGGTACATGTATACCTCTTTATAAAGTATCGTGGTGTTTTTTTTGTGAAAGAAAATTTCACAACATTTAGCTTACTAACAGCACCAGTGGGTGCAATGTCCATGTACAGTTGTGTAGCATATTGTAACTTGCATGTAGGTACAACTGTAGATACTTGAGTAACTTCAGAATACTTACACTAGCATAAGAGAAATTTCTCTGCTGAAGATGGCACATTACATTTTAGCTTACTAGCATTCACATCAGAGGGCAACATAACCTTACAAGAGAATGCATCAGCCAATAAGCCAATAACAAATGTCGCATGCTCATACTCGGTTATCGAGAACAGATAATAACAGATAATAAAGCCCTTTATGCACAGCAGGTAAACATCAACAAAGTCGATTCCACAAGCAATGTAACTTGTCCTTGATAATGACACATTCACAACCAAAGGCAAAACGAAATGTATACGTATCTTGACGTTACTTTACTCTACTCGTTCAATTTATGCAAAACTTGCTTACCTGTTGTTGTTGCCTGTGATCCCTATCTTCAGCTTTTGGGTAAGGGAAAACTTTGCTTTGAAACCGTGCACGATGACGAAGCGAAGGTAGAGTGGATTTTGGCCCCTAAAACAGAGCTCGAATTCGATGCAGGTTCCAACGAACTGCCAAACATGGCGGGAGAACCGAGAGGACCTGGTACCTAACATCAAGACCGCTGATTCCTGTTTGTTGGAGATCGGGCACTCACAAGGCTGGTATGCTCTTACAAAGGGACTGGGATAACAGTGACGGCAATGAAAGCACAGAACGGTAGAAATCACCAAAAAAAAAAAGACACAAAACAAAACAAAAAAACAAAATGTCATTTTGGGTACCGAAAAAAAGTCAGCTATCATTTTCGGAAAGGCGATAAGTCCTAACGTTTTCGGGAAATGGACAAAAAAGCCTTAATAAGTACGAGATACACAAGCTCCTCCAGAATAACCGAACAGATAAATTTTTTTTGCGCGACCTAAAATTAACCTACAGAGCTTTGAAAGTACACCAGATAGCCTAAAACAGCGTTTCAAAGCATTAGAGAGAAAACGGTCGTTGGGCCGGCTGTGTCCCTTATGGTTCCCTGCCTAACCTAACTCGCGTCAGTTCAAACTCGGTCACCGGGGCTCTTTCCGTATTGAGCTCACACAACACGTGACGCTTTCATGGTCCTTCATGAATAAATACGTACGTGTCCGAGAATTAATTTTTCTCTTTTCTAGAGACGTAAGCTTGCGACGCCTGCATGTGCAGTAACAATTCTAGTTTTATTTTGTCGTTGTGGATGCGCGGAAAGTTCACAAGAAGACAGCTTAGTGCGGTGTCGATCAATGCAGCGATTTAGTTTGGTGCATACCTTCTAACCCAACTTCAATTTAAAGCAAACTATAGCACACACTTGGATTTTAGAGAAGTTCAAATGCTTAAACGTAAAAGGCACCTTAATGGAGGCTTCACGGTAGGTTTACGGAGCTTTAGGGCGGTGTTACATTTTAACTTTACGCGCCTTTAAAAGGTCCCATTTATATGTTCTCGGTTACCCGAGACAACTCTTCCTCTCTCTCCCCCCCCCCCCCCCACCCCGTCCCCCCAAGTTTAACCTGGCCGGGCTAACTTTTCATTTATTTCTTTGCAAAATCCAACCAACCGTTTACAAGAGGATAGCGAACCTGTCGGTAACTTGGAATTTACATCATTTCAACAGTCTCCGTTGGTTGAACCGTTACACCAGAGTTATATTAAATAAGCCAACTTTTCCGTTACATGGTTTTTGCAGGGTTTAGGCAGGCCTTCTCTTAAATTTAGATCTTTTTGTTCTAAGAGTCTCCATTTTACATTAACGTGGTCTTAACAGTTTTTCGAAAGGCCCCCATTATCTCATTTAGATTGTTTTCACAGCCTTTGTAAGGTCCCCCTTTTTAATTTACATGTTTTTAACAGGCTATTTACAGACCCCCACTGCACCCGTGCAACTTCTAGGTTTTCCATTTACATGGTTCTTACATGTTTCTTACAGGCCCCCTTCTTTTCATTGACATGGTTTTTATATGTTTCTTACAGGCCCCCTTTTTTCATTGACATGGTTTTTACATGTTTCTTACAGGCCCCCTTTTTTCATTTACATGGTTTTTACATGTTTCTTACAGGCCCCCTTTTTTCATTTACATGGTTTTTACATGTTTCTCACAGGCCCCCTTTTTTCATTTACATGGTTCTTACATGTTTCTTACAGGCCCCCTTTTTTCATTCACATGGTTTTTAAATGTTTCTTACAGGCCCCCTTTTTTCATTTACATG
This sequence comes from Orbicella faveolata, assembly GCF_042242905.1. Taxonomy (NCBI): domain Eukaryota; kingdom Metazoa; phylum Cnidaria; class Anthozoa; order Scleractinia; family Merulinidae; genus Orbicella; species Orbicella faveolata. The sequence continues at coordinate 8,807,166 of NW_028301554.1, forward strand.
GTTCTTACATGTTTCTTACAGGCCCCTTTTTTTCATTTACATGGTTTTTACATGTTTCTTACAGGCCCCCTTTTTCCATTTACATGGTTTTTACAGGGTTACAAACATAACATTTCCAGACTTTTTACAGCATTCGCTTGAATTATTTACACGTTTCTTACATGGTTTAGCAAAGCAATTTACATGTTTTTTACAAAGGCAGATACTGTAAAAGTGCGTAAAATATTTTACAGGTTTTTACATGTTCTTCAAATGATCATTGTCGACAAAAACAATGTAAATCACTATTTACAGAACATTTACATGCTGTACTAAAAGCTGTAAATTTCCTGTAAATTTATTTTACAAAACCCTAACATGTAAATTGTACTTTACAAAGAATGTAAATCAATATTTACATGCTGTAAATTAAAATTGACATGTCCATGTAAATTTTCAACTTTTCCAGTGTAGCGGTGCCAACAGATCGTCTGATTAAGCCTAAAACTTCATTGGCTTTATTCACGGTTATGGCAATATGATTGCCCCATGAGAGATCTTTTGTTATCGTAATGCCCCCGTTGCACAGTAGCTTGTGTACAGCCGTCCGTTCCCCTCAAGGAAAACTGCAGAAGGGTGTTTGTGTGTTACTGTTAATAATTCTGTTGCTCGCTTAAATTATTCATCCTTAAAAACTTTTTCAGTTTCACAGCATCTGACGTCACAAGCGGAAACAACAAAACAAATTGCTGTCTGCACTTGAATTTTGCGTAAGGCCGTTTATGACCTTTTCTATGTTTACAGATAATTAAAAATAACATCTCACAAACAGAGACACCGTGAATTTACGATTTGTGTCAGTCAGCTGATGATATTCGTCATCATTCCCGTTGTAACAGGCCGTGAAGTTACGGAACCTAACTTCTTCGAGTTTGCTTTTAGTCTCGACCTCATTTAATTGTTAATTTGTTAAGAAAAAGGCCAGAAAATAAAGGATAAGTTTTACTTACCACAGGGAAATTTACATTTGAAAGGATCGAAAGTGAATTTTATGAGACATTCAGAAAAAAAGAATGATATATTACGCAGGGGTTTGGCGGAATGCGCGATGGGTTTGAACAAGAGGCGGGATAACGGATAAGACACTTCTTCGCAGAAGCGTAATATGCACTCTTTAAAAATTAATGACGGGATAAGTATTGACAAACGGCAAATTGCGAATCGTTCTTAACCCCACGGTGTCACTAAAATGAACTGCGAGGAGTGGATTTTGTCTCAAGCGGCAGGAAATACGCCTCCAGAGGCCGTCTAAAAAAATTGTTCTGGCATTTTCTTCTCGTTATACTTAGTACTTTCGTCTCTCCAGCAGCTTAATGTAATACGCGATTTTCAAGTTATTAAGATCGAGCAAAATCGAAAGAAGTTTTAATGGAACTAAATCAAACTATATAAGAACGATGTATTTCTTGTTTGCGGTACGTAATGTTGCTTTTGTTCTTTTTCTTTTGTTCTTCCGTACAGTAAGGGCGATATTTATAGAACATCTGTTTGTGGGGAAAAGAAACCTCCGTCCAGGATCAGCTAGTCTTGATTAAGGTGTTCACTTCTAATTGGGGTGGATTGATTCATTGCAGTCTACTCTCAACTCTGAATGTGGTTATTCGAAAAACTGTTTAAGAGGAACATAAAGTATTTGCTTATGTAGGTCACTAACAAACTGCTAGCAGATTATTGGTGCCAAGAGCATTTGATTTGGGGCCTCAAGATAATATAGTCACTGGGCCATGCAATTATACAAGGGGTTTTTTGCGATATCCCGAGAGAGCAGAATGGTTATGGTAATTTTTATTGTCGAACTTAAAATCAAACAGTTTTAAGCAAAATAATGGTTAACTTATCGTTGCACAGTAGCCTGTGTTCAACCGTCCGCTCTCCTGAGGAAACATTGCAAAGGGGCCTCTGTGTGTTACTGTACGTAATAGGGTCTCTCGTGTAATTGACATTGCTCATTCATAAAAAAAAACATTTCAGTTTCAGAGAATCTGACGTGCCAGGTGGAAACAAAAACGAAATTGTTGTGTTCACGTGATTTCGTCAAAACGCCGTTTATGACATTTGAGCATGTTCACAGATAGTCACGCGATAATTGCTCAACAAGAAACTGAAATAATAGTGAGTAAACTCCCCTGCAACTAGAGGAAATAATCTTCTAGCCTTCTCTATGTGACGTGCTTTAAAGACAAACAGAGCAACTTTAGAAGATCTTATCTGATATCGCGCGATCTTTTGTAATTATTCATTCGCATTATCAAGACACGAGGGAATGTGAATTTACTATTTATGTTCGGCATTGTATAATGAATGTTCTTTGCATGATTTAATCGATGACATTCTTCGTCATTTCTGTTGTAACAGACCGTGTCATTACAGAAGTAAGCAGCTTGGAGTTTACCATTAGTCTTCGTTTTTGGTTTTATGAATGTCACAACCATACATTATTCTCAACTGAGAGGGTAAACAATACAAGATTAGTTACTTATATATTTAGATTAGTTACTTAACACAGAATAGTTCGCTTTGAAAAGTGAAAACTACAAATTGAACATTCAGGTGTTTCCCGAAATTCCAAGAAAACAGATGATCATAATGTACGCTTCAAGATATTTGTTTAGTAGGACTGTGGTCTTCACTGAGGAGGCGCGATTTTCTGTTTTCCACTCCGTATTCCGCCATTAACTTTGAAAGCGTTCCCCATCCCATTTCCGAGGATGCGTAGGGTATTTATGTCCCGTATCCCGCTATATTTTATACTGACGCGAATACCACCAAAAGCATGCGTGATAGCTCAAGAGCGTAAATCCGAAAATATCGAGAATCGGCCGACAGAAGCGAAATAACGGATTTTTCCTTATTTGACCAAAAGAACCCATTTGGTTAACTGTTTTCGGAAATGACATAAAAAGGTTCGATTTCCTTTTCTTTTCTTCAAAATTTGCAAAACTTGAAAATTCGGCCACAGGGCCTTCAGCGGCGGCCATGAGACTTGAAACTTGGCACATGTTTAACATACTGGTATGGACGTACCAAACGTTTTCTTAACATGTCCTTTACACAGTTTGTGTGGCATCTCTTAAACTTTACTCGGGACTACATTTTGTTTAAAAATGTTTTTTTCTACAAAATAGTTAACCTTCGGAAGCTGAACCATTTACGGACCTAAAGTGATAAGGCTAATATTAGCAAATCAGTTTGAACTTGTCAAATGCTGTCTGTTATATTACAGTTAGGTAAATAAATATAACCAAATAAAAGCGGCAGGTTCTTTATTCTACTCGCCTGGAAAAAATTACAGGTCGCCCGTAAAAACTGTTCCGTTGAGAGAATTTTCCGTGAGGTCACTTTGACGCATATCTCACTTAATTATTCAATCGTTAATCATTACGCAATTGTTATTATTTCCGACTATTTTTTTTAAATTTTATTTTATACATTCCCACTAAATCTTTGAAGGTAAAGAATTGAAATAAATCTAAGATAAGAAGTTCAAACAAGTTTTTACAACTCAGCTTATCTTTCGACCAGTCTGTCTGTTTTTTCAATAGCACTAGTACTTTATCATGAATCACGCAAACTATTTCACACGGTAGCGAACTTGACTATGGCTTCGATGGATCCTTTTTGACATGGATCTTATGCATTCTAACTAATACTTAATTTTGTTTTAACGAGTACATATAGCCACTCAAGTAATCGAAATACAAAATGTGTGATACGTGAAAGGGATATCTTTAAACATAGACAACAACTATAATTAAATTAAACTAGGAACGTCACGTTAAACTTTACAGTATCACTACCACTACTAAACACTTGCATGCTTTGCTGTACTATTTTCAAATGCAAAATTTCCATTCACGAAAAAGCTTGAGATATGGTATATTTCAGAATCGGCGTATATTAGTAAGACGTTATTTATGTTTCTTACTTTATGATTAAATATTTCACTCGAGCTTCGGAATAAACTCAGTAGACATCCCTGAATGCGTTAATTAACAGATTCATTCCTAGCTTTGAAATTTTCAATACGCTAGTCTTTTTGGATCTCCATCGCATTGCTACTTTATTCATAAAGTTTACCTTAATGAAGATAGGATTTTCAGACTAGTGAAAATTGTTGTTCCTCAATCACACCCCTGAATTGTGTTGAGTGCCTGAGATACGGATCGATATAATTAGCTAGCTACTGAGCGTGAGTGGTTCAGGTAAAAGTTATTTGGCTATCTTTAAAACAGGGAACGGGGAATCGGGGAATGGGAATGGGAATGGGAATGGGAATGGGGAACGGGGAACGGGGAACGGGGAACGGGGAATCTTTAAAATGAGGAGTCTTTAAAAGCGGGAATCTTTAAAATGGGGAATCTTTAAAAGCGGGAATTTTTAAAACGGGGAATCTTTAAAAGCGGGAATCTTTAAAACGGGGAATCTTTAAAAGCGGGAATCTTTAAAACGGGGAATCTTTAAAGTGGGGAATATTTAATAGCGTTAATCTTTACTGAAAAGTGAACGAGAATCTCTCAGTTTCCCACCGGAAGCTATTTATTCTCTCACATGTATCAACTCAACAGGTACAGAGACAGTTGTGGAATTTATTCATTGTAATTTTATTGCACGCTATTAAAGCACATCGGTTTAGCGGGATAGTGGAGCGGTTCAAATCTCGATTCTCACTCTGAGATCCGCTAGACCGACCAAAGAATCTAACCGCCTGGATTTATCTTAACTCCGGACTGTGACGTTTAGTTTCGCAGCGATGGATATTTGTCGTAGCCTTATCATGTGCTAATGGAAGGACTTACGACTTAACGACAAATATATGGCAGGGAAAACACGTTTTTGATTGTTTAATCGATGAATCAAGTCCCCTCACATGACGTCGCTAAAATTCAAACTACAAAACTATCAATCATCCTGAGATTTTACTTTCATGATGTGTAAGAGCAGCTGAAAACTAATAGTCATACAAACTTTTGCTCCAAGTGGGTTCTTGGTTTTGTAATAGACTGCGCTTAAATTTCTAATCTTTTGCGTGACGCGGCATTTACATGACGGACAAGAAAGCTGTCATGTTGGTTAAAAGAGTGACTTATTTCGGGGAATTTGGCTATCTGAACAGTTCATGTATTAAAAAAAGTATTATTTTTAAAATGTTTTTGAGTTCCTGAAGAGATAAATTCACGCTTTTGTAGCAAAACTCAGTGACAGATGTTTCTGTTGGTTTCCGGCCGCCATCCGGATGGGCGCCAGCATGGCGTCTCCATCAAAATCTCTATAAATTTGGGTAAAAAAATTCTCCACATGTCTTGCGTAAGAAACATTGCTGTGACCTGAATCTTAGCGAAAGTCATTGCATATTTACCTTCTTTCTCTTCAAGATTCTGGACTTTATCATTTGAACTGTTTTGATTTTGATTTTGTTTATTTTGAATAGCATGACACTGAAAACCGGCAATAAAGCAATTCGATGCTCGATGCCCGAACGATGTGACGGCGAATTTCGCGTATAATCCGTCATTGCGTGCTTAATGATACCTCTTTCTACGCCATGTAGTCATGCGAAGGCAATTTCAAAGTGCCCATTGCATTCACTTTAAAGAGGAAAGAATCGGTCGCTTTGAAGGTCTTCCACAGTTTAAGTGGAATGATCTCGGCGAAAAAGATGTGATAGGGGAAGGGTCGTTTGAAGCCGTTTTTATCACAAAAACCAGGAACAAGGACGGAAAGTCAAAACAGTGGTTGACAAGAAATCACCCGCTTTTAATAAAGATTCCGCTTTTAATAAAGATTCCCCATTTTACAGATTCCCGCTTTTAAAGATTCCCCATTTTAAAGATTCCCGCTTTTAAAGATTCCCCATTTTAAAGATTCCCGCTTTTAAAGATTCCCCGTTTTAAAGATTCCCGCTTTTAAAGATTCCCCGTTTCAAAGATTCCCGCTTTTAAAGATTCCCCATTTTAAAGATTCCCGCTTTTAAAGATTCCCCATTTTAAAGATTCCCGCTTTTAAAGATTCCCCATTTTAAAGATTCCCGCTTTTAAAGATTCCCCATTTTAAAGATTCCCGCTTTTAAAGATTCCCCATTTTAAAGATTCCCGCTTTTAAAGATTCCCCATTTTAAAGATTCCCGCTTTTAAAGATTCCCCATTTTAAAGATTCCCGCTTTTAAAAATTCCTCATTTTAAAGATTCCCGCTTTTAAAGATTCCTCATTTTAAAGATTCCCCGTTCCCCGTTCCCCGTTCCCCATTCCCATTCCCCCATTCCCCCATTCCCCCATTCCCCCATTCCCCCATTCCCCCATTCCCCCATTCCCCCATTTTCCGATTCCCCGATTTCCCGTTCCCCCGTTTTAAAGATAGCCAAAGTTATTTACAGCGAAAATTTCACTTCACAGCGAACGCTTTCTGACTAGCTATTTATATTCTATAATCCTCGTCAGCAAAAGGGTTGTGTGGCTTGCGGAGTAATCAGTCGGCATATGTTTACTGTAAAACGCAGCAGCTTGTTCCAACGGGCTCACGTAAGTCTCATAGTACTAAAGTACCAAAACCATTGTTGTCAGTGTAACGACTGTTTTGAGCCTGTAAACATATGCCGACTGATTACTCCGCAAGCCACACAACCCTTTTGCTGACGAGGATTTGTGAGCAGTAATTTCATCGGGGATAGTGCAAATAGACCTTCGAGATTGCCAACGTGAACCAAATAATTCTCGATGACGAGGACATATGGTCATTTTTAAGTCAGAGGCATCAATTAAATACACCTGCACGCAGACAAAAAAAGAAGTTTATGCCAGCGAAAGAGTTATAATTTTTTGGAAAGGCAGGTTAAAATGGTGTCTTAGGATTACAGTAACTTGACCACTGCACATTACCTGCCCTTGCAAGAAGCAGCTTCCACTTGGAGTCAACACCGGAATCATCGCTGATTTTGTGAAATGCAAGATGATTTATACACTTCCTTTATACACTCTCGTATGGTGACGCATTTTATATCAGCGGGTCTCTCTTTACTTGAACCGCACTCTCCACCCACTAGCGATGAATAATCACATGCACATGCCATGATAAAATATAAATAGTTAGTCAGAAAGCGTTCGCTGTGAAGTGAAGCGTTCGCTGTAAATAACTTTTACCTGAACCACTCACGCTCAGTAGCTAGTTATATCGATCCGTATCTCGGGCAACTTAATTGCTGATCACATTGTCACGCAACACAAGTTAGGGGTGTGATTGAGGAACAAGTATTTCCACTAGCCTGAAAATCGTATCTTCATGAAGGTAAACTTTATGAAAAAAGTAGCAATGCGATGAAGATCCAAAAAGACTAGCGTACTGAGAATTCCAAAGCTAGGAATGAATCTGTTAATTAACGTTCTCAAGGATTTCCGTTTAATTTAATGATGTCTACTGAGTTTATTCCGAAGCTCGAGTGAAATATTTAATCATAAAGTAAGAAACATAAATAACGTCTTACTAATATACAACGATTCTGGAATATACCATATTTCAAACGTTTTCTTGAATGGAAATTTTGCATTTGAAAATAGTACAGCAAAGCATGCAAGTGTTTAGTAGTGGTAGTGATACTGTAAAGTTTAACGTGACGTTCCTAGTTTAATTTAATTATAGTTGTTGTCTATGTTTAAAGATATCCCTTTCACGTTTCACGAATTTTGTATTTCCATTGCTTGAGTGGCTATATGTACCCGTTAAAACAAAATTATTAGTTAGAATGCATAAGATCCATGTCAAAAAGGATCCATCGAAGCCATTGTCAAGTTCGCTACCGTATGAAATAGTTTGCGTGATTCATGATAAAGTACTAGTGCTATTGAAAAAAACAGACAGACTGGTCGAAAGATAAGCTGAGTTGTAAAAACTTGTTTGAACTTCTTATCTTAGATTTATTTCAATTCTTTACCTTCAAAGATTTAGTGGGAATGTATAAAATAAAATTTAAAAAAAAATAGTCGGAAATAATAACAATTGCGTAATGATTAACGATTGAATAATTAAGTGAGATATGCGTCAAAGTGACCTCACGGAAAATTCTCTCAACGGAACAGTTTTTACGGGCGACCTGTAATTTTTTCCAGGCGAGTAGAATAAAGAACCTGCCGCTTTTATTTGGTTATATTTATTTACCTAACTGTAATATAACAGACAGCATTTGACAAGTTCAAACTGATTTGCTAATATTAGCCTTATCACTTTAGGTCCGTAAATGGTTCAGCTTCCGAAGGTTAACTATTTTGTAGAAAAAAACATTTTTAAACAAAATGTAGTCCCGAGTAAAGTTTAAGAGATGCCACACAAACTGTGTAAAGGACATGTTAAGAAAACGTTTGGTACGTCCATACCAGTATGTTAAACATGTGCCAAGTTTCAAGTCTCATGGCCGCCGCTGAAGGCCCTGTGGCCGAATTTTCAAGTTTTGCAAATTTTGAAGAAAAGAAAAGGAAATCGAACCTTTTTATGTCATTTCCGAAAACAGTTAACCAAATGGGTTCTTTTGGTCAAATAAGGAAAAATCCGTTATTTCGCTTCTGTCGGCCGATTCTCGATATTTTCGGATTTACGCTCTTAAGGATTTCACTCGTCGTTATCCCCAGTGCCTCCCGGCCCCAGCAGGGTGACGTGATATGCACAGACGTAAATTATTTGATGGGCCTTGGACACCCCAGTTATCAATTAAAGAAAGCTAGTTGAACGAAGTTTTAATGGTGCTAAATCAAGCTGTATCCAAACGACTGAATTCGAGTTTAATCGGATTGTAATGATGCTTTAAAAACATCCTAAATCTATTCTTTCTTTCCTTTCTCACTGTAAGGCTAGTATGTAAACAAACATTTATTTGTAGGAGGAAGGCGCTTCTGTCAATGTAAGTTGTAAAGTTCTACTTGGAGTAGGAGGTAACAGTTTCTTTGCCAACTATCTATAAAGGTGTGTTCTTGATTTATTATTATTGTAAGTCATTTCTCAAGTCTGAGTTTAAGTAATTCGAATACCGGTCGGAAGAAACAGGAAGCATTTGCTAAAGTGGGTCAGTAATAGACCGCTAGCGGATTATCACGGGGTTTGATTCTGGGACCTACCGGTCTAAACCTCAAAACTTTGAAAACATCTTTTTGGGGGGCGGTATCCAACCTTCCCCCCTTGTACCTCCGAGGGTTACTCATAAGTCAATAAATCTTTAAAACGTACCTCATATGGTTATCACTCATCTCCGCAGTCATCGTTGTCCCTATTTCCTCATCCGTTATTACAATATACAATGTTCTTTATATATATGTAACAAAATGAAAAGTGTTGATGTTAAGATTTATTTAATACATCGCCAGCCCAGAAATGGTACTCAAAGATAAAACTGACAAGAATGCGTAAACTTAAGCGAATCCAGGGGAAGGCGTCGACATTCGAAGGCTTATCTAGCTTCTTGTAAAAGATGTCTCACAACGTCTAGGAGAATCTAGGTGTCAAATTTTCTTTGATGGAAGGTATGCATTGCCCTCCGACCACCCTCCATCCCCCCAAGTTGGTTTCATCAACTGATATGGCCTTCGATCAAAACCTGAATATGATATTTTTCATTTAATTTTGCATTGGATTTTCTGTGGGTTGGAAGGGGTGTGAAAAAAACTCGTTTCTTTATTTGGCCTTCGCCAGTCATATAAAAATATCTTATTTGAATATTTTTCCTTGAAAACAAGTTTCCAATCTTTGTTGATTTGAGACCTGCAGACCTTCATCACGGTGCCATATTATCATATGAGGAGGTTTTCGCTATATTCCGAATGAGAAAAATGGGCATGTATGGTAATGTTTAACTGTCGAACTTAAAATCAAACATTGTTTTAATTATGTATTCGATTTTCTGTGGGTTGGAAGGGGTGTGAAAACAACTTGTTCCTTTATTTGGCCTGCGCCGGGCGTATAAAAGTATCTCATTTGATTATTTTCCTTGAAACAAAGTTTCCAATCTTTGTTGATAATTTCTCTTCAGCAAAGTAAGGTCCCGTTCGATTCGTGTCATTTCTCATCTCAAACTGAATTTCTGAATAGAAATCCCCCTCCACCTTTCCCCACTTAAACAGAAACTAAATGAAGGGATGGTTTCCAAGTGTAAGAATCAAAATGATTACTGGCCATACATTTCCCTACAGTATATAGACTACCATTACCAAGAAAATGCTCACTACGAAAAAAAGCCCTCAAGTCAGGATCGATGGTGTCTAGATGTATAGGCTGCCAGACATTGTATGTACTATCATTAACAGTCATTGTTACCTCATGGTTTTGAGCTTTTTCCACACATGTGGTACACAGTTCTCTTCAGCCAGTATCAAGAATTTTAAGATGGTGAACAGTTTCATATAACTGCAAAACAAATCAAGCAGTGACGCGTGTACCTCCTACCCGACACATCCTCATCAGTCTTAAACGTTACATAATAATAATTATGATAATAATAATAATGATGCTACTAATAAATTTTATAATAACTTATATTGCATCTTTTAACACGCAATGATCAAAAACGCATTATATCAGAATTCATCATGAATTCATCCAACACGAATCTTAAGCCTTTAACACCTACTTCTTTCCGCTAAAGACTCAGAAGACGAATATGTTACTTACCGTTCGGCTTTGGACTGGCTCCATAGATATGGTTGACAATCTGCTTAAGGCTTGAAGGAGATAATCGAGAGTATCATCGTCCATGCAAACTAAAACAAAAGTAAAATAAGGTAAAAACGTAAAATTACTAAATGTCACGTTCACAATCGCTCTTCCCTTCCAGTTTCTGAACACGTTGTCCTGCAACGCTGAAGAAGAAGAAAAAGAAGAAGGAGAAGAAGAAGAGGAAGAAGAAAAAGAAGAAGAAGAAGAAGAAGAAGAAGAAGAAGATGAAGAAGAAGAAGAAGAAGAAGAAGAAGAAGAAGAAACAAGAAGAAGAAGAAGAAGAAGAAACAAGAAGAAGAAGAAGAAGAAAGACTTCATTTCAGTGTCAAATAATAATTCAATTAAATCAGGGTTGTCAAAACCGATAGAATTGGGTACATTCGCTTTAAGGCATTTTAAACCTTCTTATTCCAAGTAAACAACGTTTAAGCGTGCAAAACAAACTTCAGTTTCGACGTAGTGGAGGAAATCGTTTTGCCAGAATTCGCAAGAATATCACACGGTGCATATATTAAAATGTGAATAAATAAAATTGCACAGATAAGACTAAATGTAAGGAAACTGAATGGTGAGTTACCTCGACACCATGGACGGTGTGCTTGAAAGTATTTCTCTTCTCTGTCAAAACAAAATCTAGGTACATTAACCTCTTGCTCGCTGCCCTTTCAGTGCACGGTAAGACAAAGGCCTCCTTGTCGTCGTTCAGTATATGCATTTTCCACGCGGAAACTAGTTTCTTGAAGACTGTTGACGAAGAATCAACGCAAAGTTAGCCTCCCTTTATTTAGTATATAGTTACCGCGAAGATGAAATATGAATAAAAATGAGTGAACGTGATTTGAATTTCAAAAAGCTTCACAAGGCAGTAAATTCGCCGGAAGACTGGAACGGCTTTTAATTTGCTGTTTATGATTTTCAAGTTTTTTGTGCATGTTTTTAGAAGCCTGCATTTAGGAACTCTGCATAATTCAAAGAAATGTAGTCGGATAACTGCTAGGATTAAGTCTAACACAGTTTAAGGACGTTTGCGCGAAAATTTTCCAGTCGATGGATTTTTTAAAACTTTTACAGCATTCAGATAACGAGTTACTTGTGTCAGAAACAAAAAACGATCCTAGTCATATTTTGTAGGAGTGGTTCTGTTGCGTAGATAATTCCAAATGTTGACAACGTTTTCACAAAACTTAAGAGGCCCTGCGCCTAAGAAACGACCGATGATTTCCTGCTAAAAAATAAAATCGGCCGATTTTTATCTCCCGAGTAGAGGTTACCGAATACTATTTAAAATTGAATTTCTTTTGTTTCAGTTTCGCTTTAAACCAAAAATATCGAGCCGCAAACTTTTTCCGTCTGATAGCAGCAAAATCAGGCCGAAAATAAGCCCCCGCAAAATACTGTTCAGAAATTACTACCGCAACGCAAAATAATTAGAAAACTACACAGTGTTGAAGAAAAAGGCCTTTTAATGCAATATCATTCGATAAACATCAAAAAACTGCCGAAGCGATTAATGTGATAATAGGTTTTTGGCCTGGGAAAGCACTTCTGTAAAAACCTGGGAAACTCTCTTGCTGCGGGGATCAGTACCGGATCTGTTACAGGGAATTACCTTGAGAGACGTCAACAGCACTCAGAACTTAGGTCCAACGATATCGTTTTAATCCAAGAACACAACCATAATGCAACCGGAACATAACCGGAATGCAGCCAGAATGTAACCAAAGAATATTTCACAAGGCACGACTATTTAAGCCGAAAGCGCAATTCTAAAGGATTAGGTAAAGCTATTAAAAATTCTTAACTAAATATTATCTAATACATTTCAGAAAGCTCGATTGGCTCTAACGGAATTCAACGTTTACAAGATTAATAACTTTCAAAACAACACAGGTAGAAAACAGTTTAACAAAAGACTATCGCAGGTAGCAATTACAGTTGAACGCTTATTACAGTTGTGATCCTACAACAAACTAGCAGGTGTCCATTACGGTCAATGAACTGGAACAGTAACCTGTAACTCAGAAATGCAAAACGAACTAACACAAATATATCTATGTTGGATTTCTATATTTTCCGACAGCGAAAGCGAATATGTAAAACGTACTTAATTATCTAATTCTCTCTCCTCACATTAAAAAATAACGTTTCAAATGTTGCATACTAAATTAGATGGAGCGTTGCAGCTGATTTTAAAATAATTCTTTCTCAAAAGTCCAACGCTGTTGAAAGAAATCACAGTGATGAATTAGACATTGGAGGGATACACATCACGTTTCTGGAAAAACATTTTTCGGCCAAAGTATATTGACCTTGTACAAAGCGTTCAAAGTTACCGTGTTTACCGTTATCCTACTACTTCGGCGAAACACTTTTCTTTTGCTAATACGGCCGTGGATAGCGTGTTAAACGCCACTTTAAACCTTGCTAGGCATTCAAAGACCATCCTGAGTAGAAGGATGTAGAATTGAAAGAGAAAGGAAGATGAAAAATACGCAGAAAAAGAAAATAACTCGAAATTACCATCTGCTAACGAAAGCTGAATCTGGAAAATGTCGTCGTGTGACAGCGGCCATTGACGTCATTTGTCACGTCAAGTCGCAAGAGCGTGGGAAAACGAGTCTGCAATGTCCTTCGGGCGGTCAGCGGCTAGGGATCCAGTCGTGACCCCATAACTCAGATCACGCTGCGGCCAAAACGGTGTGGCGGTTGGGGAAGTTTTTCTTTTTGAGTGACCATCATTGGTGAAAAATAACATAACATTGTTCCATTAAACGTTTTCTGGCCGGGAAAAATTGTTTCCCTATTTGTGCATTCGTTTGGATTCCGCCGCTATTTGTACAAATGACGTCAATGGCCGCTGTCACGCGACGACATTTTCCAGATTCAACTTTCGTTAGCAGATGGTAATTTCGAGTTATTTTCTTTTTCTGCGTATTTTTCATCTTCCTGTCTCTTTCAATTCTACGTCCTTCTACTCAGGATGGTCTTTGAATGCCTAGCAAGGTTTAAAGTGGCGTTTAACACGCTATCCACGGCCGTATTGGCAAAAGAAAAGTGTTTCGCCGAAGTAGCAGGATAACGGTAAACACGGTAACTTTGAACGCTTTGTACAAGGTCAATATACTTTGGCCGAAAAATGTTTTTCCAGAAACGTGATGTGTATCCCTCCAATGTCTAATTCATCACTGTGATTGCTTTCAAAAGCGTTGAACTTTTGAGAAAGAATTATTTTAAAATCAGCTCCAACGCTCCATCTAATTTAGTATGCAACATTTGAAACTTTATTTTTTAATCGCTTCGGCAGTTTTTTTATGTTTATTGAATGATATTGCATTAAAAGGCCTTTTTCTTCAACACTGTGTAGTTTTCTAATTATTTTGCGTTGCGATAGTAATTTCTGAACAGTATTTTGCGGGGCCTTGTTTTCGGCCTGATTTTGCTGCTATCAGACGGAAAAAGTTTGCGGCTCGATATTTTTGGTTTAAAGCGAAACTGAAACAAAAGAAATTCATTTTTAAATAGTATCCGGTAACCTCTACTTGGGAGATAAAAATCGGCCGATTTTATTTTTTAGCAGGAAATCATCGGTCGTTTCTTAGGCGCAGGGCCTCTTAACCCTTCAGGAAGCATTTGAAACCGCCGCACAGATAAACGAGGAGCTAAAAATAACGTAATTTGATGATGCATTTGGCAAAAAAAATTCAAACTTCTAGTAGATAGATTTTCTTCATTTTTTCGCTAAACGTAGAAAATCTGTGGGTAAAATGATCCATCAAAAGAAAAATAGAGGTTACCGAACGTCCAATATCGTTAAAGCCAGGCAAAGCTATAGCAATGGCCATCTGCCCAATCATTGTTCATTTTATTACTTAACGCGCGCATCGATGCATGACGCGGCGTGTAAATTTGCGTACGCAGAAAGGATGCGCAGAAACTGTTAGCGTGAATGTCCTTAGAGGACGAGGAGGGTGAGTTTCTTGTCTCGCCCATTTACTGACTGTAACACTGTTTGTTATAGAGTTAACAAAATTTAGGACATGGGCGCATTTTTGGTTTATTAAAAGTGATAACGAGCAAGCTATTCTTCCCTCCACTTTTTACTCAAAGAATAATTGATAAATTAAACTTAATGAAAATGCAGATGAAAATTCACAATAGCCCCAGAATTACAGTTCTGTGTTATTTCTATGTAGATTCAAACAATTATATTCCAGTTTTTCAATGTAGCAGAGCTCTAATCCGATGATTATTCTGTTGACGTACCCAGCTCATTAGGAATCTGAAATCTTAGCTTTCTATTCTCTTTCTTTAAAATTAGTTCTGGGTTGAAAGTTCCTTTTCTCGCAGAAGGGATATGAAAGTCAAGATAAATGTGTCGTCAGAAATGAGAACTATTTTGATTGAGGACTTTATTTCATGATTTAAGGGTTTGAAAAGCAAATAGTTTCTAACCATTTGAAGAAATTCAAATTCAACGTAACAAGAACAGTTCATGGAGGCTTTGGACTTTTGATTGGTTAACTTTGAATAATTCGCGTACATTAAGGAAAAAGTTGACAATATGCCCATTGGTGCCGCCAAACGTGGTTACGCTAATGCCCGCGGTTTTGCGCATGAGCTGTTTCATCGTCACGATACAGCACTTACACCTTGCCTTCTGTCAAAATTGACATTATCAAAGGTGCGACTATATTCTTTATTTAAAATGTTTGAATTTTGAAGATTTTTGCGTTTAAAATTTTACTTTCAACTCTCGTATAATCTTTTCAATGGATCTCCAATATGATTGCAGTATCTAGATCTTCATTATAGTTTTGAATCGTACATACAGATCCGTATTGGAATTAGTGTTCAACAGAGCTTCCAGCTGCTCAAGTTATTGTTTTTATGAAGGATCGTTTCCCTTTCACTTTTTAACTAGTACAGGGTTTCAAGAATCACTTTCCCTATAAAAACAAGGCTTTTATTCCTACTCCAAATTTCCTTGTAATCAGTACAAATAATTCTTTCGTCGATCGATCGATCCATAGATCGATGCTACGCGAAATTTATATTTTAAATGTTTGGGAAAACTAATTCTATAGTTTTTATGGGCACCAGCGTAAACAACACAAGTTCAGAGTAACAAAAACAGTTCACAAAGCCGCTGTCACGTAAAAGTAGCTTTTCAATAAATGCCCTATTTAGTTCGTATAGTGTGATCGTCCGGGTGAGTGTAGTTCTGAAAAGAACTGTTGTTGGTGACTGACGTTTCGACAACCTGAGCGGAAGTCATCTTCAGAGTCAAGTGAATAGTGTTTGTCAGTCGATGATCTTATAAGTCTGGTCCGTTGAACGTGATTGGTCAGTATAGCCATGATGGTATTGGCTGAAAGACTCGTGTAAAGTTTGTCATCAGTCATTGGTGGGTTTCGATCCGTCTATTGTTAGTCAAGTAGGTCGGTTTTTGTCCGTGTATTGTTAAGTCGGTCTGTTAGAAGTCCGTTTGTCGGTTTCGTTTCTGTCGTGGATAAGTCGTTTGTAAGGCGCCGGTAGTTGTTGACATCTGTTAAGAGGCGTTTGTTCTAGGTTAGTGTACCAGCTTTCCAGGGTCAGTCGTTGAGAATAGTTTGTACTGTAGGTTAAGCACTGAGCAGAGTCCCAGTCAATGTTGTGGTTTGTCAGTTGATGATGTACAGCAATGTGATTGTTGGCATCACCATTTCTCGTGGCTCGTTTGTGTTCAGTCAGTCTCGTGTTAAGGTTTCTGCCAGTCTCACCAATGTAGGAAGCCTGGCAGTCGGAGCATTTGATCTTGTAAACTGCTCCCTGTCTGTCGGTAGGTTCGTCTCTGTCTTTCACGTTGGTCAGTAAGTGTCGTAACGTAGTTGTAGGTTTGTGGGCTACACGAATGTTGTAGGGCTGTAGGATCCGCGAGATGGTCTCAGAAGTGCCCTTAATGTAAGGTATAGTCACTGTAGTAACAGGCGTAGGGTTCCTGTTCCTAGCGTCAGCTTCAGTAGGTTGGTAAATGTTTCGTCTAATAAAGTCAGCGTTGTAGTTGTTTTTGTGAAAAACACGTTCCAGGTATCTGTTTTCGTCACGTAAGCTGTCCGGTGTGTCACAAACTAGTTGCGCTCGTCTCGTCAAAGTCTTTATAGTCGTGGCTTTGTGTGAAGTCGGGTTGTAGGATGATTCGTCAAGTAATCTGTCGGTATGCGTCGGTTTTCTGTACACTGTCGTTCGTAGTTCGTTGTTGTCGCGGCTTACCAAACAGTCTAGAAAAGGAAGTTTTCCATTTTCTTCGATCTCTTTAGTAAACTGGATGTCGGCGTTCTGTTCGTTTAGGTGGTCGTGAAAATCGTCAATTTCGTCTTTGTGAACGGCGGTAAAGGTGTCGTCAACGTAGCGTAACCAAAGCGGTATCGTTTGTCGGCAAGTTGCAAGGGCTCGTTCCTCCACGTGTTGCATCACAATTTCTGCGACAACAACAGAAACAGGCGACCCCATTGCTGTTCAATCACGTTCAACGGACCAGACTTATAAGATCATCGACTGACAAACACTATTCACTTGACTCTGAAGATGACTTCCGCTCAGGTTGTCGAAATGTCAGTCACCAACAACAGTTCTTTTCAGAACTACACTCACCCGGACGATCACACTATACGAACTACTGATACTCCTGGGTTCAAACCATTTACTGTGAAATGCCCTATTTATTACAAAGAAGCTAAGTGAATTTCCAACGTGAAATGTCCATTCCTGCTGCCGCCTCAATTCTGTTTTTCTTTCAATCGCCATCGGTTTCGAAATAGCAGATGGTAATTTGAAATGAGCACAAACTAACAGGGAAATAAAAATGTCAAAGACACGGACGAGTTCCAAAAAAATATATCAGAACGTTTAGCCATGCAGACCCTGTGACCAGTTAATGACTGTGGTTTAAAAAGTGCAAATACAAGATCTATAGAGCTAAAAATGTAAGCTCATCATTTCTAGGTTAATCTTTAATGATTGGCGTATACCAAGGAAAAAGTTGACTACATGTCGCTTGGTGCCGTCAAACGAGGTTAACTCCTACGCCTTTTGGTATTAGCTGTTTGGTCACGTCTGAAAATTGAAAGCATCGCACGATACAGTACTTACAACTTGCTTTCACATAACAAACGTTCTCAAAGGTGCAATTATTTTTTCAATTTTTATTTTTTTAAAATATTCTTTAGCATTCAAATGAATATATGAAATTTCATATATTTGAACTGCGGAGAACTGCACCGGTATCGCAGAGGTCATGAGTTCGAATCCCGTTCAGGCCTGAATCTTTTTTCAGGCTTTAATCTCACAACTGCTTAAGTTGTGTGTATAACTGCGATGATCAGTCATATCTTCACATATTTTAGCTTTGTTAATTTTCACTTTCCCTACAAACCCCTTACTTTTGTTCCAATTGCAAATTACCTTATGATGGGTAAAGTTAAATTTATCCTCAATCGATCGATACTACGCGTTCTCTTTTACAAGCATCTTTCTGTTTAATTTTTGGGGAAATTTATGCTACACATTTATTAAAGGAAACTTTTGAGACACCATCAGTTCATTACAAACTTTTCCGTTAGACCACCATCCTGGAGTATATGAATAACAAGCTTACTTAGCCATCTGTTTTAAGCAAATACAAGAAGCAAAACGTACTAACCATCATTTTAGCCCTTCAGTTAAGAATCAAGAGACAGAAAAAAAAAAAAAAAAAAAACAGCTGATGCTTCTCTGTTGATCAATCGTCAAATTTCAGGAATGTGATATAAGCTTCAGGATGGATGACGCATGTTAGTCACTGAATGAAAACTGACTTGAACAATGCGTTTTGTTTCCCAAAGGCATTAACCCGAAACAGGTATTCAGAAAAAATAGTAAAAGAGCTGTAATAAGAGCCCTTATTCCATAGCCGTAAGATAACCGAACCAGCTGACAGTTTAGACCTTTTGGTCCGTCACAGAATTTGTGACGGCGTTCATTACTAAGGGACCGTTCATTTTTTATGAGGTAGGGGGGGCTGGTGGGATTTGGGGGGGGGGGGCATGCGAAAAAAAATGGCTTTCGAGGGGGGCCCATCCCAAAAAATAAGGGGAAAAGGGGGGGGTCACGTGAAACATTTTAGTAAAACTTTAAAATGGCGTAATGTTTGAATATCAAAAAAATTGCTATAGAATAAACATAGAAGGCACGATACAAATTTATTACAAACTTTCCTTCTGCTTTAAAAAAACGTTTGGCGACAAAAAGCATTCGTAGCTACTGAAAAGAAGTATTTAACACTGTTATTTTTTAATGCAACTTTCAATGGCACTCATCGTCATCTCCGCTGTCGTCGAGTTCTTCGTCGCCGCTGGTGCTGCTATGGGAGTCTCTTTCACCAATGCTGCAAGAAGCAGCAATGCTTTCCGTCAGAGTGCACTCTTCAGGGTACATGAAGGTGTAAACATAATCTCTGACTTCCAGCTCAAGGTTGGTGGTGATTCTGCTTCTTGCAGCATTGGTGAAATAATTCCCTTCCAAGAGCTGTGCGATGTATCGCCCATCTCTTCTAAATATGGACGTGGCAACATCCTCAACTTTAAGACACTCTTCCGGGACGGCCGTTCCAGGAGGGTACACAAGGCATTGTGGAAGATCATTTCCTAACGGGTTTCCAACACAGATTCCATAAACTCGTTGGACGTTGTTTTCAGTCCGCTTCCTCTTTCTTTCATTTGACTTTCTGCGGTTTTCTTTTTTCCTTCTCCTTTTGTTGATGTGCTGTTTGAGTATGCCTTTGAATATGCTGTTATAATTGCTCTTCTTATTTTCTAGTGCTTCCATGTCCTGCGTGACCTTCGTCAACTTAGCTTCTGTACATTTGATCTGTTTTACATTAAAACTGTAGGCAAATTCTTCGCCCTGCTTTAAAGCAAGCCCATTGGACTGAAAGAGTGTGGAATCGTGTTTCTTTACATCTTTCAATGACATTCAACTTTTCCACCATTGCTCTGTGCTCTTTGATGGAGAAGTTCAGTTTTCTTCCATCACTGGACTTCAACTGGTACCCTTGCATGGAAAACTCACTCGCCCTTTCTGAACAGCCATCCGCACTTAGAAAGATTGCTTCTTTTGCTTGTAAGATGTCAAACTGCCTGGGTCGTTCAGCTGTAAACCTTTTCTTAAACGACTCGTCGCTTTCGCCATTATTGCGCATTTTGGAATGAGCCTCTTTCATGATGCTCATGTAGTAATTCGCTCTTTCCCCGATTGGATTAACAATATAAAGAAGAAAGAGCATGGAAGTGGCAGGCTGGTTTTATCTGACCCAGAGAGCGTTGCTCTATTTGCAGATAAGTTTATTGTCAAATCGAAGTTTGAGGTGGATTATCTTCAGCATCTTGAAGTGCTGGAATTTAAAAGGAAAAAGAGAGCAGAAGAAAAGGCAAAGTTAAGTAGGGACGCAAAAGATAAATCATATGAGGATTATCCTTGGACTGAGTTGTGCGAAGATCTAACCAAGCTTAAAAAGCTACGTGTTCCAGAACTAAACAAGTACTCAAACCACCACGGGCTGAAGCAGCATTTGAAAAGCAGCAAGAGTGAGAAAGTAAAGGCAATTGTAAGACATTCATGCTTGCAGCAGAAGAGTCCTCTCAGAGCTGGCCAACCAACACTGAGAAATGCCAGGACATTGACACAAAATGACAACAGGGCAAGTGCTGACAGCAGTGAAAGGGATGAAAGTGACAATGATGAGTATGACAGTGATGCCATTGACTCTGGGGGAGAAGATGACTCAAGTGACGTCATTCTTGCATTCATCAATTCAGATGAGGAAGATGCCAATGAGAGGTCAAATGCCACACGCTCAGGGCGAGCCACAACTAGGAGATCCGAAATTGACTTCTCTTTCTTTTGATTTGTTTTTTAAACAACAGCTCTCTGTCGTATAGCGATTGTAAATATTGTCTTCATAGTGAGCATAATAACGTGAAGTAGGGGGATACTAGAGAAATATTAAAAAAGTTGAAATCTGAATATTGTTTGTTCAATTTTTTTTTTTGGGGGGGGGGTCATCCCAAAAAATGACCGCTATAAGGGGGGGCCATGTGAAAAAATTGGTAAGCTGAGGGGGGGTCATGCGATTTTTAAATGGTGCTTCCCAAATCCCACCAGCCCCGCCCCCTCCCTCATAAAAAATAAACGGTCCCTAAACGTTTCTGAAAAAAAATTTTTTTTTCGTTCGCCTCTTTAAAACTAATACGGCCACGCTTTTGTTTTGTTTTACTTTCGTAAAGAAAAAACAAAACAACCGATCATTAGCATTTTAAGCTTCTCGTCATGGAGTTTTTCCGCAAAAAATGTTAAAATGATAAAGTCGATTAAGACATTAAGAGTGCCTGCCTGTAAAAATCAGACAAATTCTTAATTTCGCGGCAAGGGTCGAAAATTCGATTTCGCTAATATTCTTATGGCAGACAGGCTAGGGCATGACAAAAACTACTGGATAGTTTTTTTGGCAAAATATCCTTTTATTTCAAAGAAATATGCAAATTACCAAATTCCGTTCAAATCGTCATTTGACGCACCATTTTATTAAGCAAGTTTGAGAGCCTCGCATGCAAAACCACATCATTCTTCCGTCTTTAAAACACTCAAATATTTTTGTGCAATGTTTAAATGTGTACTGGGTTGATTTTAGGGAATGTTGCGTTGTCTTTTTGGGTGCAAAATAATTAAATTTCGAAGACATGTATTTCATTTACTTAAAAGTACTTCTTGAATATAATTAATTTTCACTATGTGCGAAACCTTCAAATGGATCAAGCTTCTGGTGGTTGAATCGCAGAAGGATGGTCTACAGATTCCTGTAAAAATTTCTCTGGGCAAATGATTGTGAGCGACGCGAGAGCTTTTCAAAGTACGTCAAAAATGCAAATATTTGACCATCCGTCGTCAAATTTCAATTTACGGGTTAGACGTATATTTTAGCATGCGCCACACGACTTGACCTATAATAAGTTGAAATAGACACAGAGCTGATTACTTCGAAATGTTCTAGCCTTATTTGTTGTAAAAGGCAGGTCCAAAGCCGATTTGACGTGTTTCTAGTCGATCTCTCACCATTCGTCGCACATAAAGCAGAAGTTCGTTTTTGTTTACACAAGGTTAACGTCCGATGTACATCGCCTACTGTCAACCTATTATTGGTCGAATACTATGAATCTGTGATCATCTTTCTGCGCTTATGAACATCACTGCATCTAAGTCTAAAACGGCTGAGTCATTTGTAGGTAGTTGCTTGCTTTACGCTTCGCCAAAATATTGCGTTTGATCGATTGCTGACCATTGCTGAAAAGCGTGTCGGCGCAGCACAATCTTACAGCCCTTATTTGTTTGTCACGCAATGCTGTCACGGCATATGCTGCACATTTTGATCTATTTTGTATAGAGTACTCTCGGGATAACTGAAACAATTTAATCATTGTTCATCTGTTTGTTCATATATATAATAATATGTGTATATTTATATAATCGCGTTCTATAGTGTACGTGGCGTCGGCCTACATCACGTTTGTTGTACGTTCTGACGTTTCAGACAACAGCTGATAAAGCTAGTGCCTGTACTCACTAGAATTTTAAGAAAATCGCCATAAGCAAATTATAGATCAATGAAGCAAGAACTAGCTGAAATAAAAATAGGAAATCACAACGTGTCTAATTCGTGAGAAAAATAAACTAAATTTAATTAGTAATTACGTGAGTAAATAGCCCAGGCCATGCCATTTTATTTGGCGTATTTTGTTTGCTTAGTGGCGAGGCATTGGTATGTTGTTGTCAATACAGTCCAAAATTATCGTGAGTAAAATATTATAAATAAAACACCTATTGACCGGTTACCTCCGCGGCCACCATTTGGTCATTCCGATAAGGGTTTCATTATTTTCTTTACCCCTATTAAGCGGCCACCCAAAATTTAAGAACTTTGTTTTGGAAAGGGCGATGGCAGATAAGAGTCTGAAATTGAAGGTGCATGACGAGTGATAATTCAAACACACGTCTATCATGATTGTCTTGAATGTTCAACAAGAAATTTATAGCCCGACAGTGACAAATTAAATATTCAAGGTACATCAACCTCTATTTACGCGGCTACCCCCATTAAGCGGTCACCACCCATTTCCCCGAGGGTAGCCCACTGTATTACATGTAAACCAAAAATAATTGCATAGCGCGAAAAGACCTAGGTATGAGTTTAGCGTTACAGTATTACGCAGGGCATGTAGGTAACGGTGGTCGAGTAAAAGATAACAACAGGGGCAATGCTAAACTATTCATTCTTTTCATTTCTTAATTCAATCTCTTCCTACTCAACGCGATTGTGTGCTCCCAGTGATTCTAAGCCTTACGGAGCCTTACGTATTAGGATAGAAATTGTCCTACCCCTACCCCCTAAAATGGGATGACAGCATTGCGTGACGAACAAGGAACCGCTGCAAGCAAGGATTCAAGCCATCAAACCATGATGATCAAACGTAATATTTTGGTGTAGTGCAAAGCAAGCAACTATCTACAAATGAGTCAGCCGTTTTAGACTTAGTTGCAGTGGTGATCATATGTGTCGAAAGAGGGTCACAGATTCATGGTATTCGACCGTTAAATAAGTTGACAGTTGGCGATGTACATCGGACGTTATGTAAACAAAAGCAAACTTCTGCTTTATGTGCGACGAATGGTGAGAGAAACACGTCAAATCCGTTTTGCACCTGCCTTTTACAGCAAATGAGGCTAGAACATTTCGAAATAATCAGCTCTGTGTCTATTTCAATTTAACATAGGTCAAATCATGTGGCGCATGCTAAAATATACGTCTAACCCGTAAATTGAAATTTGACGACGGATGGTCAAATATTTGCATTTTTGACGTACTTTGAAAAGCTCTCGCGTCGCTCACAATCATTTGCCCAGAGAAATTTTTACAGGAATCTGTAGACCATCCTTCTGCGATTCAACCACCAGAAGCTTGATCCATTTGAAGGTTTCGCACATAGTGAAAATTAATTATATTCACGAAGTACTTTTAAGTGAATAAAATACATGTCTTCGAAATTTAATTATTTTGCACCCAAAAAGACAACGCAACATTCCCTAAAATCAACCCAGTACACATTTAAACATTGCACAAAAATATTTGAGTGTTTTAAAGACGGAAGAATGATGTGGTTTTGCATGCGAGGCTCTCAAACTTCTGTAATAAGATGGTGCGTTAAATGACGATTTTAACGGAATTTGGTAATTTGCATATTTCTTTGAAATAAAAGGATATTTTGCCAAAAAAACTATCCAGTAGTTTTTGTCATGCCCTAGCCTATTTACCATGAAAATATTAGCGAAATCGAATTTTTGACCCTTGCCGAGTTATTTTCCATTTTTATGGACAGGGACTCTTAAGTCGATTGAGACATCTCATGTGAAAGATTAGTCCACAATGATTGATCCTACAACGGTTAAAAAACTACAAATTTGGTCATGATGTGCCACTTGCTCCTTAGTCTCACATGGTGCGGATTACAGAACTCTTATTTTCCCCATCAAGTAACGATACGTTATTATCGGCAAAGTGTAATCGACGTTTCAATCGTTCAGTGAAAGCTAAAATACGAGGAGCACAGCAGCGCTAACACTAGCTCAGGGAACGCGACTGGCCCATCAAGAATCTTTCCTTCCAAACTTTCGCACCGCTTTTATCTTGTTATCTGTGTGTATTGTTGTAGGAAACTTGCTTGCCATTGTTCTGTTTACAGTAAACAAGAGATATCGTAAAAGAAGTTTGCTTTTAGTCATCAATATGGCGTTTGCTGACCTGATGTTAGGAACAGTGGCTTTACCGATCTACATTTACCGCGTTGGGGCTCATTTTCAGCTTTGCAACGGAGGACGGATGGTGTTTTGGTATACTCTCTACCTGATTGTTGATACCTTTTTCAAGCTCGCTTCGTCAATTTCTGTGGCTTTTATATCTGGCGAGAGACTTTACGCAACATATTGGCCACTGAAGCACCGAACACTATCGATGCGAACATACCGCATTATCATCTTCATGGTCTGGATACTTGCTTTCCTTGTTACTACTGTCTGGACTACGTTGAATCTCTTTATTTCAACCCAACATGCTATATATCCCTTGACGATATACGCCTTACTTCTAATATTCATCATATGTGGCTGTAACATCGCCATTTGGAGAAAATTTCAACACGGAAGAGTCGCTTCAAAACAAAAAAACAGAACCTCACAAAAGAAACGCTTAACAACGTTTAACAAAGACCTTATTGTTTGTTTCTATTTTTGATTTGCTTTCGTGGCTCCCTATAACTATCATGCACTATGTAATCTTTGTCGGTCAAGTCCAGATAGATTCCAACTCGTTTGTCAATCCAGTTTTGTTCGCATTACGAATTCCTGAGTTTAGAGAAGCCCTGGTCTTGTGCTGCTTAAGAAGGCCAGTGGCGCCAGCGCCATCGCATTTATCAAAGGAAGAAATTGAAAAGACAGTTGTTGTGATCCCGGCGACACAGCGGAGAACATTTCCAAAAGGAAACAGTCACGTGCAACTGGCGTTTGAACAAGAAGTCAAGGATACTAAGCAGTGAAAAATTCTGTCATTTAAAGCTTGTACTCTCCACTCAATTATAAAATAAAGAACTTCTTTTTTTTTCTGTAAAAGAGCACTGAACATAAATCTCATTCTTATATCAGATACTGCTATCTAAAGAATATAATGTTTTGCAGAAGCGATCAAGAGAAAGCTGAATGCACAGATTTTGACTCTCGACCCCGTTTGTGCACCGCCCTTAACCACAAAACAAAACAAACTTTAACTCTGTAAAATGCTATTTAACTTAATCCTAAAAGGTTTTAACTGAAGGCAAAAAGTATTTCTTAAAATGCTTTGCGGGATTTCCTAACCGATAATTATTCCGCTGAATACAAACATAATTTTGCGGTTGGTCAAAATAACGAGATTAAGAAAGAAAATTCAAGGGTTCTTGTGAATAGTATGGTAAACACATCTTAAAGTATTTAAGCCGAAATTATGAGGAAAAACAATAAAATAACGAGCGGTCCAAAGTATGTTCTCAAATCCTGTCCATAACAGTTATTCCGCGCGTCTAGTCACCGTCAGACACTCACTCTTATTTTGATTTTGCCGACGATTTTCGAGTGTTCGTCCCTGCATCTTCAATACACTTGCCGAATTCATTATAGACTGGTACTGAGTGTTTCTTTCAGCGTACAGATCTGAATTGGAAGCTTTGCGACAAATTTATCACAGCCAAAGACAATGATAAAAGAGTTTCTTTGCTTCCACTATTCTTCATTTACCAATTTTGATGTCCATTTCCGAACTGATTACACTGTCTCCAAAACAATTATATCTTTTACAAGCACGTTTTTTTTCTTTTTTTCTTTGAGTGAAACAAATATAGTGTTCAGTCAACTTGCAGCTGGTTGAGCTAATGTTTAATAAAGTTGCATTTCTTTCTCCCTTTTATAACCAATACGAAATTGTAGGAATCACTTTACCTGCAAAACCGAGAATTTTTTATTCTAAATCTGCGTTACGTTGTGGTCAGTATTATATAATTATCAACTTCCTGCATAATGCTTTGGGAAAATTTATTCTACAGCTTCGTTTAAGACAAAGAACTATTTACATACGTTTGACAAAACCTTCAGTTCATTATAAACTTTTACGCTTGCCCCACCTGGAGTATATTTTAAGCTGGTATAAGCAGAAATACAAACTATTCAACATTCAGCACTTTGTTTTTAAAAATCCTCCAGATGAAAGGGTGTCTGGAAAACCCGAATAGCGAATAGCGAATAGTCGCGAATAGCGAACAGCGAATAGTCCCGAATAGCGAATAGCGAATAGTACGAATAGTGCGAATAGTCTTGAATAGTGCGAATAGTGGCGAACAGTCTCGAATAGTGGCAAAAAGTGGCAAATCGTAGCAAATAGGGTAACTACTATCTCGCCGTCAACCTCGCAGCAACGTAGGATGGGATTTTCCCGCTAAAAAGCACAGACGCTTAACAGGACAAAAGATGTTTCTAAACGTAATTTCTTCTGTTTTAACCGCTGCAAAAGCATAAATACGTCTTTATTAGGTTATCCTTGTGTTTTCTGTTTTCTTAATGTCGGCGATGAACAGCCCTAGCCTGAGTCCGGAGAAGAAAAGGTGATAAATTCACTGAAATTCTGTTGCTTATTTGGATAATTAATATGCGCAGGATATTAGATCTAAAGCGATGACTATTGAGGACTATTCGTCACTATTCGCCACTTTTCGTGACTGTTCGCCACTATTCGCACTATTCGAGACTATTCGCACTATTCGGGATTATTCCCTATTCGCTATTCGCGACTATTCGCTATTCGCTATTCGGGACAAGAATACAACATTGCCGTGCTGCTAGAATTATTTTTGGCTTTCCACCGGACATGCCAACAGTTGACGTTTTAGCTACCGTTAAGTGGAACACTTTAGCATATATGTATAAACGTTCTTTAATTAAACTTTTTTTCAAGGGTTATCAGGGAATGCTCCCTAGCACTTTGGCTGAAAAGTTGATTATCCACGGCGACAGACCTTCTTCACGACTGAAGCATGGGCTGATAGTACCGAGTTTTGCCTCCAAATACGTTAAAAACTCCATTTCCTATAGAGGGGCTGTCCTCTGGAACGCTATAGGGCGAACTAATAGATCGATACTAGAGAGCACAGACCTGAACTCTGTTTTGAAGAATGTTGTTAATTGTAACACTTTTAAGGAATTTAATTTGAATGTTTTAGCCCCACAAATAATTAACAAAAGATCGGAGAATTTTATTTATTTTTAACTATTGATCTCATTCGTTGTTATCAAAATTATATTTTTTATAAGAATTACTTAATTATTGTATTAATTTTTTATTAACTGCATTATTTATCTATTAATTGTAGTTATTTTATGTATCTTATTAGTACACGACCCCACAAGCTTGTTAGCTTTGACGTCTTTTATCGTGTATAAATAAAGGCTGTATGTATGTATGTATGTAGGTTTTCCAGACACCCACTGATTTTGTCTGGACCAAGCGGGAATCGAGGCACGGGTACTAAGTAGAGCCTTGTCTCGATTGTATCGGCATGAGGTTCGTGTCACTTGTTTAGTACCAAAAAGTCCACTGCCAGACCAAACAAGTGTAATGCATCCGTAACGCTGGATCAAGTAGACAGGATACATTTTCACTTACAGTAATTTTACGAAGAAAATTCGATTTGCCTAGTCTCCTTCGCAGCCGATATTAGGGTCGTCAGGCAACGCTTCTCTCCACTAACTATTAGTGGGGAGAAGAGTTGCGTGACGACCCTAATAACGGCTGGGAAGGAGATTACGATCTGCCTCAATCTGGCCCGATTTGACACTTATTGACAATTATTTTTGTGATTCATACCTGTTCGCTTGTTTCCAGAAAGTGTGCATTACATGATGGCTTCTTCATCGGCTCATTGTGTAGCCTGTATACATCCACTCGAAAAAAATCGAGGAAAAGGAAACTGCCCTAAGAGAGGTTAGGTCTTCAGTTAATTAGTAACAGCCTCTTGACTGACAACTGACAAATAGACAATCAAAATTTGAACTGATAACTGACATTTGCGCCCCTCCTCCGCACCCCCCCCCCCCCCTTCTCTCCCCCATTGAGACCCTCTTATTTTGCCTACACGAGGACTTTTAACTCCTGCCAGAAATTCAAGTTGTGCTGATGCTTCCAGTCTGGCCAAACCGCGGAGAGATATAGTGTGGCCACTGTTTTTAAATGATAGTTCCTGTTTTATCTACGGTGATACATATACATCTGTAGATTCCCGACGGCTACAGTCATGCCTGCTCTGGTCCATTAACTGTGAGTCGGGCAATATGCGCAACACCCTTGTTTTTCTTAGCCCGTTCACAAGTAGTTTACTGATTTCTGTTTTGCCTTTCCCCCGTCCTTTCTCATGTCTACCCCCTGTTTGTTAACCTGTGAGTTTACTGCTCTTCATGCCAGCTGCTCTGCACTGTTCATAGCTGCGTCCTCCATCAACATTATACAAATTTCTGCAATGTTCCTCGGTTGTTCCAGTTCCCGCATCCGTTTGGTTCCAGACCTCACACCAGTCCACGCATATTCAATGGTAACCACAACCATAAACAAATAAAGTCAGATTCAACACAGGTAACATTAACTTATATTTTGATATATTTAAGCTTAAACCAGTATATTGGCAGGCAATTAGCTACAACAAGATATGTAGCAGTCTCAAATTCAGCTTTTTATCTTTACTAATGTCAATAGCCAACTGGTTAGGCAACCAACAGCTAGCAATGTTAACATGATTAATGCGCCTCCATTTTCAATACCGCTTCCGAGTTCAGTTTCTAGCATTGCACACAACTAGCGCAACTTTACTTGTTTACGTCTAAATAACCGTCCCTGATGGACCTGTGAGACAAGAAAAATCTGACAAGGGCTGGCTACCTTTCTATCTTTCCCGCCTCCTCCTACTTAATGATGTTGTCTTTTTCTCTCTTTTTATCTACAAATTACTTCTCGTGTATTACTAACATTTTAAAACAACATTGAACGGATATGGGTTAATAAGTGGATAAGCACAAGGTTTATAATTTTTTGTTTGTAGTATTTGAAGAAAGATGGTTATCTGCGCAATTCTTGAGTTTGTCTCAGCTAGAATTCTATAGGATTAAAGTCTGGATTACATGCATATATAGTGATTTTGTTTTCTTTTTCAAGTTAAACATGGCCTTTTAAAGTTGAAAGTTCTCGTCCATAGTGCATTATCCTGTAGACCTTTCTGTCTCTTTCTTATCCGCTGTGTTCATCAGCGTTAACGGGCACGTTGTGGTAGGAGCGTGACTCATCATGCTTGTCCAAGTCACAGTATGGTACATCCCTCGTCATGATCACCTCCAGTCGATTAATCAACTCAGAGAAACTGGGACGAGAGGATGGATCTTCATTCCAGCACTCAGACATCAGCTCATATCTATCATGGATTAGAAGATGACAAAAGGTTAAATAGCTGCATTGAGGAACAAACCCGATCAATCTACAATATTTGTCAAAGCCAACTTGAAATATATCACAACGCTAAATCAGTCAACAACTCCTTATTGTTTTAGAGCCCCCCTAGACAGCAGTGGTCAGGGTTTAAAATAAACGTTATGTAAATTTGGACGGATATATTTCATATTACAGATCCTTTGCAGATATTTAATTTAAGCCACTGTATGTAGATAACATTGGTTGTTCGCATATCGCGAAGTGTCCGCAGTTTAAAAACGACAATATTTCTCAGATACGGTATTCGTAGTCTTCATGAATGGCTGTCCTCTATAGCTACTTTTAGTAGCAGCATTACCAGTTGTTTTGATACGAAATAAATACATATACATATATATATATATATATAAAGTTAAGATGCTTCGAGCCAACAGGGATGCCACGCGCCAGAAGGATCCAAAAGGATTCGTAGTCCAAACCTCGAGTAATGAAATTTGTAGGCAATTGTGGAAAACGAGGACGGACAACTTCGAGCGAAAAAAAAAATATATATACAGTAAAAAGTCTAAGAAATCTTAAAAGTTTAAAAATTTAATAAAAATAAACGTTTCGGTCAAAGACCTTCATCAGTTGCAGTGCAAGTGAATAATAAATTACAATAACCTTAAATAAGTTTACAGTATAAAAAATGACATAATATTACAAAGATGATTACATAACAGGGCGTGGTAACACATGAAAACGAAAAAATTAACCAATGATAAACAATCGGTGATTACTAAGCGGGATACTAGGACAATGCGGTACAAAACTCAAAAGACACAAACCAAATAAGAATAAATAATCGAATGTAATACAAATAAGATTAATATCAAAAAAGTAACGCGATTCGTCGAGTCAGCCGAAAGTGTGAAGGGACCCGCGTGTAAAATATTCAATGTTCAAAAAAGGCAGTCCCAAAATCCCCAAACAAAGCCCTTGAAACTATGCCGCGGCAAGGCACAACAGGCGCCCTAAACAGGGCCCTTAAACAACAATAATGTAATAAATTCCCCGATGGGGGCCCCTGAGAAAACCTAGCGCTAACAAAGCTAACAAGATCCAAGGTCAGGGCCTTTGAACACCTGAACTAAGATAACCGCCAAATTTGCAAGTTATTTTTGCGCTAATTGTAGTTTATTCGTTTTTTCGAGTGGAATTCCTGACGTTTATTCAAGCCAAAAGGTGCCAGAGAGAACAACTGTGCACTCCAATATGCCTCTTTAGTGATTAAAAGCTTTTCGATGTTACTTGTATTGTTTGCATTTATCTGCACTTGATCAATACACTGGAAAGAAAAGTCGTTTAAGTCGTGCGGTGTTCTGTTGAAATGCACCGCTACCTCACAAGTCTTTTTCTTGGTCAACATAGCAGACTTGTGGTTGCGAAATCTAACTCTAAAATCTGTTGTTGTAGAGCCAATGTATTGTAAGTTACATTTCTTACACGAAGCCAAATAAATGACATTTTTTGAATCACAGGAAAGTTTCAATCGTATCTTATAGCTCTTGCCTGTTTGAAAACTTTGGAAAGAATTTGATTCAACAAAGTAGTTGCGACAGAGGTCACATCTTGTTCTTTTGCATTTAAAGCAGCCCTTAACCTCAACAACCTCTTCAACCTTAGTGTTAGAGCCATAACGAGATGGCGCTAACAACTCCTTAAGGTTTTTAGATCTTCGAAAAGAGGCTATGATGGAATTTGGCGGAAAAAATTCTTTTAATTTGGGGTTGGATTCCAAAATGCCTAGGTGTTTTCTGATGATGCGACCAACATCAGGTAAATTTGGATTAAATGTTGTTACAAATGGAAACAATTTCTTCTCAGCTTTGGCACGAGTTCTAAGTAAGTCAGTTCTAGATGTAGTTAAGGCTTTAGAAAATTAATCTTCCACTAGTTTTGTGGAATAACCCTGATTGACTAGATAACCCTTATATTCAGTTGTTCTCTCGGCAAGAAATACTTGTTCAGAGCAGTTTCTCTGTAACCTAGTTGCTATGCCATAAGGGATAGCCTTGAAAACGTGTTTGGGGTGAGCACTTGATGGTGGAAGATACAAGTGGCTATCAGTTGGCTTTGAATAAACGTCTGTCTGGATGAAACCCCCGATGAGATGTAAAGTTAAATCTAGCACGTGAAGCTCGCGTTCAGAAAAAACTAATTCAAATCTAATGGTAGGATATAGGGAATTTATAAAGTCAGTAAACTCATGCAGTGCAGGAAGGCCTTGTTGCCAGAGATCAAAAACATCGTCACGGTATCGCCACCATAAAGTCGGCTTTATGAGGCCAGAAAATTTAGCTTGATAATCTATTTCCCCCATGGCAAGATCCGCGTAACTACAGGCGTTCTTTGGGCCCATGGCTGTGCCATGAATTTGCAGGAAAAAGTTTTCCTTAAAAACCGAGTGATTGCTCTTCAAACAAATTTCTACTGCTTCTAAAATGCAATTAGTGGATGGAAGCTGGTTTTCTCTGGCATTCAGTGCCTTCTTTACTGCAGTAAGACCGAGTTGATTATCTATGTTAGGGAACATTGACACAACATCCCAAGAAACTAAAAGGGTGCCTTCGGGAAAAGGGCCACTCCTGTTAAGATCCTCAATTCTATTAAGTAAATCGGTCGTATCCTTGATGAAAGATGGCAACTTACGAGCCAACGGTTGCAAGTAAAATTCACTGAAGGCTGAAAGATTTTCTATGGCCGTACCACAACACGATGTGATAAGCCTGAGTGGATTCCCTGCTTTGTGGGTTTTAATATTACCGAAGGCGACCCCTGGTTTGGCTTTTTTGTTAATTATCCAATTAGCTAATTGGTCTGAAATTTCACCTTTTTTGACCCATTTGTTGCACCAACTTTCAACTACAGCCAAATGCCTATATGTGGGATCTTCCTGTAAGGATTTATAATGGAGCTGGTTGTGAAGCTGGCCAAACATTTTATCCTCGTATTTCCCTTTATCAATTAAGACGAAACGAGAACCCTTATCTTGTATCCGAATTACTACATCAGAATTTCTAAATTGCTTTAACGCAACCCGTTCCCCTTTGGTTAAATTATCTCTAGCTGATTTAATGTTGCGAGGGTTTATCAAATCACGCCTAACACTAGATAGAAAAAGTTCAAGTTCTGGATACCTTGATGGCGGTGGCTTCCATTTCTTTTCCTTTGGGACTTGAGGAAGGTGACTAGGTGGTTCTTGGCTATCCTCAGGATTGCTTTCAATGAAAAATACTGCTGTCCGCAAGCGGGCTTCAAAAGCTTCCAAATCATCATATACACGCTGCCAATCAACATCTTTTGGCATGGGGCAGAAAGATGGTCCTTTCTTGAGTAGATTGGTTTGGTCTTGATTGATGGACTGGCTTGAAAGGTTGATGGGATCCAACTGATCTGATTCGCTAGCAGTCGTTCTAACAGGCCTCCTGCGCTTTCGACGAAAAAGTTTTCGTTTCCTCAGTAGCCTGTGTAGCCCGTGGAAACGACGGTTTTGTGTGGCGGTTATAGTGGGTAGATCTATGGTGTTACTGGATGAAAGTAATTCCTGATCTAACGGAATTGTTTTTAACAACTTTCTTTGCTCGCGTTCTTTCAAAATGCGAAGTAGGTTGAAGTTTTCCGTTTTCAGGCCATTCCAGATATAGTTCGCAGAGCCAGAATTAATGGATGAGAAGATTTGTTCCCTACAGGATTGGAGCTTTCGTTGTAGACAATCGACTTTGTTCCGCGAGGCTTGTAAGACAGCAATAGAATTGAGAATCTTAACAGGAGTGGCCCTTTTCCCGAAGGCACCCTTTTAGTTTCTTGGGATGTTGTGTCAATGTTCCCTAACATAGATAATCAACTCGGTCTTACTGCAGTAAAGAAGGCACTGAATGCCAGAGAAAACCAGCTTCCATCCACTAATTGCATTTTAGAAGCAGTAGAAATTTGTTTGAAGAGCAATCACTCGGTTTTTAAGGAAAACTTTTTCCTGCAAATTCATGGCACAGCCATGGGCCCAAAGAACGCCTGTAGTTACGCGGATCTTGCCATGGGGGAAATAGATTATCAAGCTAAATTTTCTGGCCCCATAAAGCCGACTTTATGGTGGCGATACCGTGACGATGTTTTTGATCTCTGGCAACAAGGCCTTCCTGCACTGCATGAGTTTACTGACTTTATAAATTCCCTATATCCTACCATTAGATTTGAATTAGTTTTTTCTGAACGCGAGCTTCACGTGCTAGATTTAACTTTACATCTCATCGGGGGTTTCATCCAGACAGACGTTTATTCAAAGCCAACTGATAGCCACTTGTATCTTCCACCATCAAGTGCTCACCCCAAACACGTTTTCAAGGCTATCCCTTATGGCATAGCAACTAGGTTACAGAGAAACTGCTCTGAACAAGTATTTCTTGCCGAGAGAACAACTGAATATAAGGGTTATCTAGTCAATCAGGGTTATTCCACAAAACTAGTGGAAGATTAATTTTCTAAAGCCTTAACTACATCTAGAACTGACTTACTTAGAACTCGTGCCAAAGCTGAGAAGAAATTGTTTCCATTTGTAACAACATTTAATCCAAATTTACCTGATGTTGGTCGCATCATCAGAAAACACCTAGGCATTTTGGAATCCAACCCCAAATTAAAAGAATTTTTTCCGCCAAATTCCATCATAGCCTCTTTTCGAAGATCTAAAAACCTTAAGGAGTTGTTAGCGCCATCTCGTTATGGCTCTAACACTAAGGTTGAAGAGGTTGTTGAGGTTAAGGGCTGCTTTAAATGCAAAAGAACAAGATGTGACCTCTGTCGCAACTACTTTGTTGAATCAAATTCTTTCCAAAGTTTTCAAACAGGCAAGAGCTATAAGATACGATTGAAACTTTCCTGTGATTCAAAAAATGTCATTTATTTGGCTTCGTGTAAGAAATGTAACTTACAATACATTGGCTCTACAACAACAGATTTCGCAACCACAAGTCTGCTATGCTGACCAAGAAAAAGACTTGTGAGGTAGCGGTGCATTTCAACAGAACACCGCACGACTTAAACGACTTTTCTTTCCAGTGTATTGATCAAGTGCAGATAAATGCAAACAATACAAGTAACATCGAAAAGCTTTTAATCACTAAAGAGGCATATTGGAGTGCACAGTTGTTCTCTCTGGCACCTTTTGGCTTGAATAAACGTCAGGAATTCCACTCGAAAAAAAGAATAAACTACAATTAGCGCAAAAATAACTTGCAAATTTGGCGGTTATCTTAGTTCAGGTGTTCAAAGGCCCTGACCTTGGATCTTGTTAGCTTTGTTAGCGCTAAGTTTTCTCAGGGGGCCCCATCGGGGAATTTATTACATTATTGTTGTTTAAGGGCCCTGTTTAGGGCGCCTGTTGTGCCTTGCCGCGGCATAGTTTCAAGGGCTTTGTTTGGGGATTTTGGGACCGCCTTTTTTGAACATTGAATATTTTACACGCGGGTCCCTTCACACTTTCGGCTGACTCGACGAATCGCGTTACTTTTTTGATATTAATCTTATTTGTATTATATTCGATTATTTATTCTTATTTGGTTTGTGTCTTTTGAGTTTTGTACCGCATTGTCATAGTATCTCGCTTAGAAATCACCGATTGTTTATCATTGGTTAATTTTTTCGTTTTCATGTGTTACCACGCCCTGTTATGTAATCATCTTTGTAATATTATGTCATTTTTTTATACTGTAAACTTATTTAAGGTTATTGTAATTTATTATTCACTTGCATTGCAACTGATGAAGGTCTTTGACCGAAACGTTTATTTTTATTAAATTTTTAAACTTTTTTTTAGATTTCTTAGACTTTTTACTGTATATATATTTTTTTCGCTCGAAGTTGTCCGTCCTCGTTTTCCACAATTGCCTATATATATATATATATATATATATATATATATATATATATATATATATATATATATATATATTCATTCATTCATTCATTCAAGCGAGCCACGTGCATTCCAATTTGTTAGTACCGGATAATTGCTTGTTTTCAAGTATCAGCCCTATTTCGAAAGAGGGACTACTGATCTCAACGCAATTCAGTTACTTACACTTCATCACAACACATGTCAGGCCTTTCCATGCGATATCCAGTCTTCAAAAGTTGACACAGCTCTCGATTGGTTAACGTTGGATACGGCACACCACCTGAAATGCATACAAAAAAAGCAAAAATAAGTCATAAGAAAGTAAGTAAACAGTAAGTGTCACATGAGGAAAACTGACATAAATTCTCGTCTTAACATCAGGAAGTAAATGTTGCACACTACTTTAATCACGCGATAACAACTACTAAAATACGTTAACAAAACGTTTCTCCTCGACTGTCGTTTCTTACTATCTTGTTTTTTCTCGTGGGAACCTTTTCTTAATCCCATAATAATCACTTGGGCTAGTCCCAGTTACTCTCGTCTTTTTAGTTAGTCCCAGTTACTCTCGTCCTGCTTGCTACATAATAACTAATTTCTGAAAGAAAAAAAGAAAAAAAGACTTGAATGAAAATTAAAAAGTATATTTTTTTAACTTACCCATGGTGGCCATTTCCCAAAGAAGTATTCCAAAGGACCAGCTACATGAAAATAAAATAAAAAAAGATCAATAAACGCTGTTGTGTAATTACTGTACATGTACTCAACACAACTAAGATTTTAAGGAGTTCTCTTTTTTAGTCCATGTATTATAATGACAACCTGCCCCGCGAGCAACTTCAACGCTTCTTTGCTGCTCTCCAAACTTCCCGCAAATCACAACTCGATGATACACGCTAAATTCTCGAAAGAACAGGTTGTACTTCTCCATGTGTACATCTGAGGGTTAAGGAAAAGGCTTTGCTGTCACACAGAAAGATTGACTTACACATCACTCTTGATGGTGTAAATGTTGTCATTAATTGATTCTGGGGCCATCCATTTCACAGGAAGCTTCTTTGTATTCTTTCCACTGTACAAGTCCTCGTAGATTTCTCGCATCAATCCAAAGTCTGACACTTTGACTCGGTTATCAGTGCCAACCAGAATATTACGCGCTGCAAGGTCACGATGAATGAAGCCTTTCTCTGCGAGATGATTCTAAAAAATTATGAAAGAATTACAAGAGCACGATTTATTTATAGAAGTAAAGATCATGATTCTTTTTTTTTTTTTTTTGTTTTTTGTTGCTGAATCACGTATTAAAACTTTGTTTGAAATTACCAGTAAAGGAGGCATGCGAGACCCATCTCAGTTTCAGATGATTTGTTTACAAAACCTTTCTTGCGGAGGTCGACAGTCACAGCTAGAAAGTATTTTTATACTTTATCTCATTTCCAATTAGCTATATTAATACCTACCATTCCCTTTACTATTTGCCAAGCAAAAGAAAGCAGCTTTTGAGTAGTAAAGCTGTCTGCGCCTTCGTCGTTATCATCATCAATATTTTCATTTGATATCAATATGGCCGCATCGTTGCTCTTGCCCTGTGATGTCGATGACATCGACATCTGTTCCATGCTTTTCTGCTCCATAAAATCGTTACAGTTGCCTTCGTCAGGGTCGGCTTCATCATCATCAATATTTTCAGATGGCATTAGTATAGTGGAAACGTTGTCTTTTCCCTGTAATGTCGTTGGCATTGATAGTACCTCTATTTTTTCCTGGTTCAGAAAAGAATTATTGTCTCCTTCCTCTTTCTCACAGTCATCATCATCAATATTTTCAGTCGATATGAATATGGAGGCAGCCTTGCTGTTTTCCTGTAATGGCGATGATATCGGCATCAGTTCGATAATTTCCTGATCCAGTGAATCATTACTCTTTTCCTGAATGAAGAAGGCGAAAAAAAAAAAAAAAAAAAAGAACGTAACGTAGCAAGTAATGGTAGTAAACTAAGCGTTTGTAAATTATTCCGTTATTCATATTTTGGGTAGGGAGGGAAGGATAGAAAATGTGGCGCTTATTTCAAACCTAATGTAGCGTGAGCTTTTGGTGAGTTTCTCTTATATTGATTGGAAAACATTTGTAGTGATATGTTGAAGTTGCGCTTGCTATACAATTATTTTTTTCTCAGTTTTGATTTTGGTTTTAACGTTTGTTTTTTTTTTACATTTCTTCCACTTCTGCTTTAGCTATAGCATTTTTAATACTTCATCATACTCGTAATACTTTTTAGAATATATCTAATAATTTTGATTTCTACTGCCAGTTTGGCTATGTTGACCTAACTGATCTCATCATATTTGGCACATGACCACAAATGAAATAAACATTCGTGGATACACATCATTTAAATTTCATTACCATACATAAGTGCATGTACGTTTCTGGATACCAATCCAAATAATAATATGCGCATAGACCAATGAATTTGTCGTTTAATTCTTTGTTATAATCTTCGTAAATGTAGTTTCAAGAGCTAAAACTGTCATGGAAATAAACAATAGAAAAGCGAACACTTTCGCTTTTCAATTACTTACTTCAGCAAGATTCTCAGCGAAAAGAGTTCCATCAAGGATGATAATTCTTTTATCTCGTGACGGAGTCGATTCCATCATCAGCAAAGTTTGCTTTAGCCGTGGTTGACCTTGATCGATCCCATCCTGAGTATCATCTTCTTTTTCCTGAATGGGAAAAATATTGACCTACCGTGAAATACGTGTATTTCAATACCCTTATTTCGCGGTAGGTCAATATTTTACAAAATCTCTCTCTTTTAACAAAAAAAACAAAAAAAACATCGAGAGGTCAGAGCTGAAATGTTATTTCGGACTGGATTGTTGGGGGGAGGGGAGGGCGAGGTGAAGGGGGAGTTCAAAGATTGGGAAAATTTTTGTGAGAGCAGAGGGACTAGAGGGGGATAGCTCTTTTATCTCCGGGATTTTAAAGTACCATCGAAACACTCTAGTTCCTTCCTTTATAGGATATTTCTTGGCTATTTATCCAATTTATCCATACGGGGATATTCCTGCTATTTAAATGCAGTTAAATTGATCACGTTTTAATATTTTTCTTACATCTGTCAACTTTTCTTTTCACGTAAAATGAAAATTTAATACTCTTTCAAACTTTCCTATTGAAATTTTGACGTCAGGCCTACATCATTTTTCCAAAACAAATTTGAAGAGAATATTTGCCTAATATTATAACGAAAAATTGGAGATTTACGATAATATATTCTAAAGTAGTACTCAAGCTGTTTCTTACCTGAGAAAGCTGTCCAGAGGACATGGCGATTTCTTTGTTAACTTGGAAACCGCCAGGAACAGCCAAGGCCCGATTTTCACCCTGAAGCTCTAGTTTTCCCTGTTAAATATGCATTAAAAGTTAATATTTTAATCCATATTTATATTTTTATTCATACACTCACCCATTCGTTTGTTCGTTCATTTAATCTATTCAATCATTTGTCCGTCCGTCTGTCCCCCATTCCTTCCTTCCTTCCTTCTTTCCTTCTTTCATCCATCCCACCACCAATTTTCCTACTCACCCCCTGCTCACCGATCAATACACTCCGACAGTCGGCTATGTGACATATTAATTGACAGGTTATTTTCTATTAAGCCTTAAATATTTGATTGCAGATACACACGATACACTATACCACATTCCCCATCCCTCAGGTTACATACTGGTGGAGTCAAAGGCCTCAGAACTTTTAGTCGCCACTCCATCTCACCACTCACGTTCTTGAAGCCCAAAACATATCTGATTAGAATAGGGTTTAATGTAAGGCACCTACTTGGCTACAGTCGCTCATTTCTTTTTGAGCATTGAATATTTCCTTGTCGTGGTAACATTTCTTCTCCTCGTTACCCCCAGTGCCTTGGTTTCGATTGATCTAGAATACAATGAACACGATTAGGTCATAAATAACTAGCACGATTGGTCTAAACGTGGAAGTAATTTAGTTCAAGATGAGGGCTGAACATCATCGACTGGAAATCTTATTATATTTAAAACTCAACGCAGCCTCCTTGGGAGACAACTAGCCATGGAAATCCTATAGCTGCATGTTAAACTGTGAGTTTTGATAGATTTGCAAGAGCCCCGTATAATTAGCACGAACTGTCTCGTGAAGGACTACACTACTGGCCTACCTTTAAATCCATTACTACCAAACACTTGAGGCAACATCGAATTGTTTAAACATTCCTTTGGAAAACGTCTTACCGATCGCCTCCTGCGTCGTAACCACTGCAACAGATCACCAAACGGAACGTACTCTACCACCAGGAACTTGTGTTCCTGCAAAGTGCAACAACCAACCAGGGATACAATATTCTGGTGTGCACCCAACTGCTTCATCTGTTCTATTTCCTGCAAGAACTCTTCTTTTTGTTCTTCGCTCGGATCATCTAGACACAAATGATGTAGTTAAATTCCTATTTGCTACGAATATAAGATTTTAAAACCAGATTCAAAAATCAATCAGCCATCTATTAGGCTTTGTTTCAGTCACGGTCGGAGTGCATTCCGACAGGAAACTCAATTGCGTTTCATACTCACAACTACCTGCTCTCTAATTTAGGGATAATGGGACATGAAAAGAAAAAAAAACAAGGCGACAGATGATTATATAGTTTTTAATGATATCCACACTATAAAGGGAAATGGCTCAGTTGTGTTGTTCGTAATGCCACCTTAAGCTTAAGACTGGGGAGATACAACTTGCAATCTGATTGCAAAAGACCAAATGCGACCGATCTGTAAAGGGTTAAAGGAGCTCAGTCACGGTTTGCGCATATTGAGAAGTTTTGCCTCAATTTTTCAAATTCGTCGTTTGTAATCCGTGTTAACCTTCTCCATCCTTAGCCATCCTTGTTCCTCTATGGTTTATCATTATCTCTTTCGTGTTTTTCTATGTTATTAAACTGTTATTTTCAGGTTTCCTACCATTTAAAGGTAATTTTGTATGTGGCCAAAATAACTCAAAATACCGTGACTGGACTCCTTTAAGTATTTTGCATATCACCGAGAATTTAAATCTCTTTCAGGTGTATTTTAAAGACAACGGACCAAACCAATTAGCAAGTTGTGTGACGATTCGCCCTTTTATACATGATTTTGCATAATGATTGCAATTACCTTGCAGTTCTTTGACTGCGACCAGCTGGCATGATTCCTCGGGCTTCAATGTTTTTTCAGTATCAAACACTTCTATTCCAACTCGCCTCTTTAGAGTTGCTTTGTAAACCACACCAAATGCTCCTCGACCCAGCTCCTCTTCGTATTTTATTTCCTCGGGAAGGAGTTCCCACTTGTCAAGCGGGACAATTTCGCGAGCTGAACGAGCTGATCTGTGGACAGATGGCAAAATAGTTTATACACAAGTAGTATAGCGCAGTAGGCTATTATTTTACTTAAATCTTGCTGCTTAATTAAAAGATGAACATCTTAGAGCTTGACGATGAAACAGCCATTCTGCATTTTGTCATTAACTTCTAAATTGGATACCAAGTTCTGCAATGGTTAGGGCTGCAGTTAAGCATATACCATTAAAGCTATCCCGGCTTCCGAGCGAGAGGTATTGTTATTGCCTATAGATAACATGCTAGCCCATTGCAGGCTACCTCCGCACATATCCTCAGGTTGACCTGGCACTTTGGCGTCATCCATTTTAAAATATCCCGAGCTGGAGAGATTCCCAAATAGATTTCTTACCCAGGAACACAACGCAGTGACCCCAGCCAACGTACCAACATGGACCGCCAGCAGATCCCAAGTCCAACGCGCTTAGGTAGTTAGTTGGGGTACAGCACGAAAAATGGCTAGCGAAAGAAGGAGAGAGGGGCTTGGTGGGAGGAGTGAACGATTGTTCTCTGGCTTTTCCGTACCACATAGGCTCGATTTTCAGCCGTGTTGGGAGTGCGGTTGTTTATCCTCCTCCCAAGGTGCAAAGAACGCGGGCTTACAAAACGGCTGGAAATCGGGTCTACGTACCACACTCGTCTCTTATTTTTTCTATCTCTCTTTTTTCTTCCACTGCTCCCCAACTAACCATTGGGCCACTGCGCCTCCCATCATTTTGCTAAGTCATTTCACATCCGATTTCTTGTCTGAACATCATATTTCAAAGTTAAACTATGTTTGTCTTGTGGTACGCATATGTTATATATGTAGGGTCAATTTATAATAGTAAGGTTTTCTTTGCTGTTAGGTGAATAAATTTAAGCAAAAAAGAGGCAAGGTCTCTATTACGTCTCAAAACAGCGCCTGCTGAGAATGCAACCGGCTGTAATTAACGTATAGATGCAGTTTTTAGCTGTAAAATGCCATAACATTCAGAATCTTTCCTGTTAATTGTCCCAGTTTTGCAATAACCAACGAATTTATCATGTTTCATCTTAAATACGAGGTAACAACAACAGTGAATAACCTTTTGATTCGCTTGTGACAAGACCGTCTGTGGCACCAGAAACCTAGAATAAAACATAGCACCAGCAACAGAATGACGGCGATACCAGATGCGATGTAAATCATCCTTTCATTGGAGATCGCGGTTTCTTGTGTTGGTTGACCAGCGGTTTCTTGTGAGGGTTGACCAGAATTCCTTTCCGTAGGCACTAAAAAAGGATAAGAAATTTCTATCTTAAGGAGGCTGGGAGTTTAAATAATGTTTGAGGACTACATTGGAAATAACTGGATGATCAACATTCCCAAGGTTGTCATAATTGAAGGAAGTCATAACTCCAACTTGTAAAATTACATTTTTTTACACAATGAAAAAGCGTGTCGTCCTGTTTTGCTTTAATCATATCGCGCTTGCAACTGTCCACAGTTCATGATAATTGAGACTGCTAGTGCTGTTGAAAATGAAAGACATCATTGGAAAGATATAAACTGTCAAAAAAGAGAAAATATTGCGAGCAAATTTTCGCAATTTTCCAGCGTTTAGTAAAAAAAACTTTAGTAAAAATCCAAGGTGGGAGATCCATTCTATGACAGGGACCTCGTAGAGGAAAGTTTGGGACGTGTTATAAAACGTACAAGATTTGTGATCAGTAATGACTTTAATACTCCAAGAGTAACGGGGTGTTGGCCTCAGAAACCCCTCCACCTTCCCTCCGATCCCCCATCGGTCAAAGAAGACCTCAAAAAGTCCATTAGCTCGGTCTGAATAGGGCTAAAGAGTATCTGCGAGCCTGTAACTTTAGACGCCACAAGTTCATGACCTTTTAAACGTTCTTTTAAACGTTATTATTTCATTAAAATTTAGTAAATCGGCGAATTCGTGGCGAATTTTACACGTATTAATCAATAAATGAGCTTTATCTACGCAAATTTAAATTATCTACCTTGCTACGTTTGGAATGATCTTCCTTGATTTCGTTTTGAGAAAATATAGATGATCAAAAGTCGAATTTTCTTGAAAAAATGACCTTTGACCCTAAAACCTTTTTCCGCAAAAACTTGGATGGTCATTCCATTCTCAGCATGGTCATTCCAAACGTGAGAGGATGGAAATAATTGAACTACACTGAACTGCATTGAACTGCATCTAAAACCCGTTTTTGTTGAATGATTTTTGCTAAAAGCCGCCACCAGTTGGTCAAATATTTGTTATTTTCTGCTAAATGTCACTTGACATTTCACGTGACCCGTCAGAGGTACTAAGTCTACCTCAAAATGCTAAGGACGTTAAAACCTAACTGTGTGCTAAATTTGGTTCCATTGTCACTTGTGTCTTTAGAGATGTATCTAATAAATTATTTTAACCAGTAAAGGTCTTTGATACAGTCTTTAAACTGCTTGAGGAGGTAGATAAACTTGGTGAACTTGATAAGCTTAGTCAGCTTCTTTATCGTCCCACCCGAGTAAAAGCAAATAAGGGTGGTGAAACCGAGGCTGGTGAAACCGGGGCTGATGAAACCAGAGTGAAGACTAACCGATATCCACTTTCTTCAACCTAGTCGTCTGATCTGATAACATTTTCACTTGGTTTCCAGTCACTAGAAGATCTTAAAAAGCCAAAAAGTCCGGTCTGGATAGGGTTAAAGAGAGTCCGCGAACTTGTGGCTAAAGACGCCAAATTTTTATGACAATGTTTACATTCATTACGGCCTATTGAAAATTATCATGCTCAAGAGCCTTTGTCTCTTACCACACTATTGCTCTTAGTTTTGCAGAAAACTCGTGTTCCAGTTTTTCTCGTGGAAATGAAATGCGGTCGGGAATCCTCACGCGATATAAGGCGAGATTGCCGTCATCATTTTGTTAGCGAACGGGAATTTGGGCGTGATGCCCAACGAGTTTGCGAGGCAGAAAGGTCTCTGATGAGTCCCTTGGCGGGGACGAAACGAGCTGCATAAGACTAGCCACGAACAATGTATTATCATAAATAAATGTCACCTTTAACTGAAATGTTAGAAATTATTTAAGTGGGAGATGAACTTGGTGTACTCGAGCCGGGGTAACCAACCCTCGGGAAGTACCCACAATGGTGAGATCTTAGGGTTGAGTGCTCTCCTTAAGAAAGGGGGACTGGGGAAGCCAACACAACTGTAAGTATCTCATTATGTATGCTGACGTCGCGGTCTTCTCTGACTGGTTCCCGATAATGTCTTTGCCCCATGATGCTTTGGGACAGCCTCCCTATAGTCAGACCTCGGACCCAAGTCACTGAGTCTTCATCATGGCCGCATGCAAGACGGACTACTGTCATCGAGGCCCTCGCGACACTGTAAGTGTCTTATTATTTATTTAACTTTTCTGGTCGCCATGGAAATCTGTGAGACCGATCCCAGGTCCTCTGTCGAGGCTGGTGGGCTGTTTTCCAAATACTAGTTTCTAATTGGACGCCGCCATTTTTATAGGACAATTAGATGCACGAAAATCAACTACGTCATCTAATGAGATGCATCGCGTTCTGATCGGTCGAGAGCGATCATCTGTGCTGTATGGCGCTCTGTGATTGGTTACCGACCAAACAAGC
The DNA here is from genome assembly GCF_042242905.1 of Orbicella faveolata. Classification (NCBI taxonomy): domain Eukaryota; kingdom Metazoa; phylum Cnidaria; class Anthozoa; order Scleractinia; family Merulinidae; genus Orbicella; species Orbicella faveolata. Next base: position 8,851,978 of record NW_028301554.1, read on the forward strand.
GCCCTATACTACTCATCAGCTTCTTTATGGTCCCACTCACCGTTTGAAACCGAGGGCAATGAAACCAGAGTGAAATTTAGCAGATATCCTCTTTGCTCAATCTCTCCGTCTGAGTGAAATATTATTTCCACTTTGTCTCCAGTCACAAGAAGTCTTTGGTCGACGGTCTTGTTACCACAGTACACACCAAGTATTTTACCCGTCCCGTCGTTAATTCTCAAAAAGTCTTTGCTACAAAGAAAGGTAAATGACGTTTCGCACCAAACCACTAAAACTGACTAACTTGTGACACTCGTAAGCAATTGTCATGCTTCAGCGTGCATTATCGAATTATGATGCACGCGGGAAGAAGCATAAGAGTTGCTTGAGGGACAGCACAGATAGAGCAACTAGCTTCTTGAGTGCTCTCCAAACAAAATGTTGTATTCGAGCACGAGAGGAATTGTCATGACTAACTTTTGAACCAAAAAAGTGTAAGGGGTTGGACCTCGGGGGCGGAGCCTCCCGGTATAAAACTTTGTAAAGAGCCCCCAACCCCAACCCCCCCCCCCCCCCGCCCCTTCCCGAAGCGATCTTCACAACAACGAAATAGAATGACCAGATTTTGAAACAAAATCAGTTAAAAAATGGAAATGATAACCTACAAATACAGGGATGCATTCGCAAATTGTTATTATACAACGGGTGGATCAAGCCCCTGTACATACAGTAGTAATCAGGTTACGTAACAGTCCAAATTTAAGGATTTGATTCGGAAAAATGGTTATATTCTTAAAACTAAAACAATACGTAGTAGTATGAATAAAGATAACCTCACCTTGCTTCAGGTGTGTGTTTTCTTAGTTCCCGTGCATGAGGTTTCCAGGCCGAATTATGTGATATTTAGGATATATAGACGACAAAACAGTGAAGTTAAAAACCTCTTAAATTGGAATAAAAAAGCTTAGAAACCTCACGGGAACCAAGTCGAGAACAAATCTTTAAATTTGGACCGCTGCATAACCTAAGTACTATTGTATGTACAAGGCCGCACATTTGCAAGCTTCGGCACCTGTGATTATACCATAATTTAGCAGGAGTAAAATTTCATATGCCCAACCCCCTGGAGCAAACGTCCCCCTATTGTCCGGGGGTAAGGGTACTGCAAATTAATGAAATTAGTGTTTATATATTAGATCAAGAGAAAAATTTCCGGTCCCCCATTCAAGTATACTTCTAAAATCTTATTACTAACAAACGTAATTTGGACCATCGTAAAGGAAGTAAGATTCACTAAAAACAGAGTATTAAGTGGCAGTCCCGCTAAAAGCGGTCCACTCAACCTCGAGACCAAAAATAATTTTCCCTCATTTTTTGTCCGTGAAAAGGGTTTGGCAGATATATATATAAAAAAGCAATTTATTCTTTTTTAATTTCTCATTTTTGCTTTGCTACGAGCCAAAATTGAATTTTGGCCGAGTGGAGGTTGCCGACCGTGATCATAAAGGTACAATTCAACGATTTTGTGAAGCGTGCTACGTCCCCTAAAATGCAGCTCACAGAATTTCGTTTTCATACAAATTCTAAGGTACATTCATTTCTTTGACTGACGAAATATGGAAACTTTTCGGAAAATTCTAAGCTTACCAGCGAGGCTGGAAGACACCCTACTCTGAGGCCTTTGTTCAACTACTAAAATTTAGTGAAATTTGAGGGAGAAAATCTCAAAAGTTGGGTCTAAATGAGGGCTAAAAAACACCTCCCAGCAAATTTCTTACCTCAATAAACCGTTCTATAAGTTCAAACCACTGCGTATCTTCTTGGATTGCACGCGACAGCAGATTAAAATCTGCCACAGTCAGTATATTTACATAACTATCGCTGGTGTTAAAGTTCATTTGCATAACCATTGCACTCGGTGAAAATACTTCTTCTGCCGTTCAGGTTCGTTTGTTGACCTTCTGAGAAGTGGCAAATAGCTTCCTTTAATACTTGGATACACTGTAGATCCAGTTTTGAGGTGAAAGTTGCGTTTAAGTTAATCAATTCTCAAGACTTGCGAGATATTCCAAAAAAGAAATAATGGCGGTCTGCAAAAATTAACCGTAGCCGTCGTCCCGATAAGTTCCTTCCGTAAATTCTGCCGCAGATCGAAGTAACACTAGGAGAAGACGAAAGTCGTAAGTTTTTATTTCTCATTTAATGGCAACTGAATCCTGTACTACTACTAGCCTTGGCTATTGGGAACTTGAGGGCTGTGTGGCCGAATTTAAAAAACATCAACAACAAACACTTGCCAGTTGATGACTGAGAAGTGCTTTCGTCAAATGGACTCCAATAAACACGACACGCTTGAATGGAACTATGTTTTGCGATGAATGGGCTTTAATTCTGTTTGATGCTTAATGCTTGTATTTTAGTATCAGCGCTTATGCAGCGCATTTAATGAACATCGGGATCCGTTTCTGTAACGAAATCTGCAGTAGCCTTTGTCACAATGTCACACAAGTTGTAACGTGACCAATTACCAGCTAAGGAGGGCGCGTGCCGATCAATAGATTTGGCAAGAAAAATTGAAAAAGTCACCCATTGATTCAATTTTTGGGCTAGTGTAATCTTATCAGTATGACCGAACGACGACAATCGTTGCACCTTTTCAATTTTTACCTACTTTTCCTCAGAAAATATAAGTAGTTGCCGATACAGCAGAGGAAGCGCATATGTAACTGAAATTCACTTTTTTCTTTCGCGTTATCAGCCGTTAATGGTCGACCCATGAATAAAATGAAGAAAATCAAAAGATAGGGCCAAGAAACCTTCCAAAAAAACGACCATATCAAAGCGTGCACTGATGCTGAGAGGACGATTTCTCACTCAGTTCCTTATAGGACTAGCACCCTTCCCTTTATTTCTGAAGGCACCAGAATTATTGGCCATGGAACTAGTTTGTCTTTCATTTCTCCGGCTCGCCAAACATACAGTTAAGTGATGGGACATGTACTCCTACTGGTATGGGACTCAAGGGAGGGTGCCCGGAGGTACTCCCTTATATGGGCTATACAGGTATGTGCGGCCCCACAGAGTAGGGTTTTTAGCCGTTTTGGTAATAAATAAGGTCAAGAGATTATCAAGGTAAGAGAGTAAATCCCCCATACAGGCCTTCCACCCAAGGTAATCCCTCTTAAGTTATTTTCAGACGTGGTATCCAGTTCTTCCGAGAATGTTAATCGCGCGATGCGTGGACAGCCGAAGCCACTACCTGAGACGAAGCGGAGGGAACGTCATTTTATATGTTTTGATTTCGTTTCATAGCAGAGATGTTTCCAGCACCCTCAGCCGTCTTTTTGTTCGGCCGGGCTTTCGTTTGTTTTGTGCTCGTTTGGCTGTTCATTATTTACCCGTTCATTCGGTTTTAGGGAGTTTAATTAAGCAAACTTTAACGGAAACGGCAACGGAAACGAACACAATGGCTGTGTAAGCTTGCGTTATAATTCTTTGTTCATTTCTTTGCCGTTGTTTACAAAAGGTCGCAAACCAACAACGTGAAATAGCCACATTCCGCACATTCGAGAGAGCGTGAACTATACGACGGCCAATTTTTAAAATTTATTTTTCGAATTTTGACGATGTCTTACATATTCTGTTTGAGATATTTCTGACAGTAAAGACAAATTGAATGAATCTAAACTCTTGCGAGATTCGTAGGTTGAATATTAAGTCCTTTTTTTTTTAATCATCATTGCCTTTGGCGTTGTTGCCATTGCTGCTTAAACTGCTTTTTGCTGCTTAGGCAGCGAGCGTCTGCCTGCACTTTCGACCATCTGTTTGTTCAGTTGCCTAGCTTGTGTTTCGGCGTTTGTTTCCTTTGCACTCGTCTGTCTAAACATTTCTCTGCCGTTCATTCATTTGTTATTGTTTGCGCAGGGGACATCCGTCTCTTATTTAAACTCCTATTAACGTTTCGAAATGTATTAAAACAAACCGAGAGCCGAAGCTCCCTTGCTTGTAATCAAAATATCAAAGAAGACATCCCCACGGCGTTGGAGGTTTCCCTTTGCTTTGAAACGAAACGAAACGACATAAACAGATCCTCCACGAAAACATCCACGCAACGCGCGAGTAATATCCGCGGAAGAACTGAGTACAATGTCTACAAATAACTTGAGGGATGACCTCAGGTAGGAGGAGGCCTTGATGGATTGTGCTCCTAAAAGTGGCATATTATAATTAATGTACCAAACCAGCTGTATTTTTAAACTGATTTTAAACTGTTTTGAAAGTATTTTGACGATTTAAACAGTATTTTGAAGTCACCATAGGGTATTTTTTGTGCTATTTTGTAAGAAATTCAAAATTTTGCTTCTTGTTTGTGATGTATTTCAATTATAGTTAAACGTAATTCATGACATTGGAATGATTTTCCCTCTGTTTTTAATGTAGTTTGAGTTGAAAACAGGGTTGAAATAGGGGATTTACAACCTATTTTAAGACTATGGCAACACAGATTTCGTTCAAACAGTTTAAAAATTGTTAAACACTGTATTGAATCTTATGTTTGCAATGGTCGTAAATTTAAAAAGTATTTTGCAAATTATCAGTGCAAAAAATAGTCTTTAAATAGGATATTTAAAATGTATTTGACAACGTAACTTCATAAAACAGATTTTTAAACAGCACATTTAGAATGTAGCTGAGATGTGAAGAGGGGAAAATATGTTTTGAATAGGATGCTTGAAACCTATTTGAAATAGCAATTAATGTTATAAAGTTTTAGAATACAACCAAAACAGTCTGTTTTAAACAAAGTTTTACATTTCAATCAGGTGAGTATACTATTTAAAGAGTAGTTTTAAATAATGACAGCAGTGCCTGCTTTAAAAACAGATTTAAAATATTGCACTATTTTTACACTATTATTTTATAAATCTAGCCTAATGGAAATTTAATGCAATCAACATAATTTGCATCCCCCTTTTGAAAACGTCTTACAATTTCTTTTCACTCGAGCTTTGCACGTACATACAAAACACAATGGATCTCAACTGTGGTAGATTTAGTTAACATTGTATCTAGATAACAGCAGGTGAGTTCTATATTACATGTACCTATGTACAATGTAAGTTCTGGCAAAAGTTCATCACTTAAAAATTTGCCAGAAGTAATCAAATCACTGAAAGCAACAACTACATGTAATAAATCAATTGGTTAACATTACATGTAATTATTATTGATTGGGATCACTCCTTATGGCAAAACATGCCATCACTCACAAAGTAGCCAAGAATGAAGGTCTGACAATCAAATCCCCAAACATTACACCTACTGAATATTAAAATGAAAATTTCAAGGCACATGTAACTTGCTTCTAGTAACTGGCTCCACTGACAAAGTGCACCAAAAGATCTCAAAACAAATTGTAACAAGAAATGACAACCACTGAATAGGAAAAATAACATTTGAAGGAAAAATGGGCCCATTATTGAATGTGGCCACTCATCATGGTATACTGTGCATGTTTTAGGATCTTGCAAAAGTGCCGTCACACACTAAGTGCACCAAAATCAATCAAGATCTCACAACCAAATTCCTAGAAATGACAACTACTGAATATGGAATTGAAAATATCAAGGAACATTTCTGGTGGAAATGCATGCTCACCATCGGCGCATGCCTGGTGCGCTATCAAATGACTACCAGGAACGCTGTGTTACATGACATTTCAGGTGTGTCACCCACCAGTTCTGATAAACACAACACTATAATCTGCGTGATTATTTCTTTCATGTTACATCAAACTGTATGAGGCGTGTCACCCGCCAGTTCTGATGAACAAAACATTAATCTGCGTGATTATTTCTTTCATGTAACAGTTACATCAAACCGTAGCAGGCGTGTCACTAAACAGTTCTGACGGACAAAACATTAATCTGCGTGATTATTTCTTTCATGTAACTGTTACATCAAACTGTATGAGGCGTGTCACCCACCAGTTCTGATGAACAAAACATTAATCTGCGTGATTATTTCTTTCAACTAACTGTTACATCAAACTGTATGAGGCGTGTCACCCGCCAGTTCTGATGGACAAAACATTGTTCTGGGTGATTATTTCTTTCATGTAACTGTTACATCAAACTGTATGAGGCGTGTCACCCACCAGTTCTGATGAACAAAACATTAATCTGCGTGATTACTTCTTTCGTGTTACATCGAACCGTATGAGGTGGTTCACCCACCCGTCAGATCTCAAAACCACAAGAAATGAAGGAAATTACGAGAAATGAAGGAAAATTGCTTTTAGTAATCAGTCAATTATTGATTGTGGTCACTCATCATAGTGCATGTATGTGCATGTTTCAAGATCCTGCAAAACTACTGTCACTCACAAAGCAAACCAATATTAAGATCTTACAACAATTTTTTTAGAAATGAAAATCTTAAGGAATATCACTGTAGAAATTTGCCAATTATTTATTGTAGTAACTTGTCATGGTATGCATGCTTCAATATCTGACAAACGACAACTACCGAACCAGGACTGGGAATGTTACATTATTAATTACCGTACACGTATAACTTGCATTATCAAAGTTTTCTCTTGCTCTTGAAAATGTTACAAGTAAAAAGAATCCCTCAGAAGGATCCCTCATCGGACTAAATAAAAAAAAGCCTTCGTGGTAAATCACCAAGAGGGATAATCATAGCCAAGCTCTGATTCGCTCTTCAGAGAAAGGCACGGTTTTGGTGCAACAGCACAGGGTAAAATCGAAGAAGGCACAAATAGGGCACGGTTTAGGCACAGGCAAGACACATTTCAAGGCCTGTTTAGCACAGCTTAGGCACAGCCCACGCACAGTTTAGGCACACTTAAAACAGATGCAATGTAACACTTATACTGCCTCTCGTGAGTAGTTCAATGACCATTGAATCTCAGTTGTAAATAAGAATTATAACACATCGGGAAATGGTTAGAGATTGAATAGAATGCTGTTTAAAATTCATTATATCAAATAATGGATATTGTATTATAGGTCTCACACAGGTTAGTTTGAAGAATACTTTTAGAGCTCTTTATCACTCAACTTTGCCACGATTACCCACGATTTGGCACAACTTAGGCACAGTCTTTGGACCCACAACTCTAGGCACAACTTGGGCACAGCTTAGGCAAGACTTAAGCACAATTTACGAACAACTTAGGCACAGCTCAGGTGTAATATATTCGTAACCGGAAGTTGTGTTAAGCTGTTGTATTACCCAAGATGCTTAGAGAATAAAGTTGTCGTGTTAAACAAGCCTCGTGAACTTGTGCTGTTATGCTACCAAGCCATACGTTTGCAAGTATATATGTTTCATTTTGGCGACGAGGATGGGATACTCTACATGCACGAATACGCATGAGCAATCCAGTGAAGTTTTGATTTTTTCTGTGTCAGGAAAAAGGTTTGTTTTCGACCGAGGCAACTTAATCAAAGTTTGAGCACGTGCTATCAAAATTACGGGAATTGGGCTGTTTGCTCGTGTCGGCGAGTTCAGCCATGAGCGAGAGACTTTTCGTTCCTATGTGGAAAGAATGGAAATGTTCTTCATGGCAAATAATATCATGGAAGAAACAGGCGAGGGTAACGAGGAAGCCAATCTCGCAGTTGCAAATAGAAAACGTGCTATCTTCCTGACCGAGATTGGACCCGAAGCATATTCTACCCTGAGCAATCTGCTGGCACTAGTGAAACCAAAAGACACTCCTTTTTGCCGACATTGTCAAAGCATTAGAGAAACATTACAATCCAGCGGCATTGGAGATAGCAGAGAGTTTTCATTTTGGAACTTGCTATCAAAAACAAGACGAATCCATCAGTGACTTTATTGTGGCCTTGAAGAAGTTATCGATTCATTGTAGCTATGGGGAGCTTCTCAACCGAGCTCTGAGAGACCGTTTTGTGTGCAGATTGAACAATCCCAAAATACAGAATAAACTTCTGAACACCGAGGATCTTTCTTTTGAGAAAGCGTGCCAGATTGCAAAGTCAATGGAGATGGGAGAGAAGAACACCCAAGAATTCCGTCCTGTCAGTGCAAGTGAGACAGCCAAGGCATAGTAAATAAACTGGAAACTGTAAACACCAAGGAACCCTCATGGGGCCATATTGTAAACTACTGGGCAACCAGTAAATCATGTTACCCTCGTGTAAATTTAAGTCAGCAAAATGCTACAAATGTAGCAAAGTAGGTCACCTTGCATCAGTTTGTCGGAATAAAGACGTTGAGTCTAGCATGAAAACCAAACAACCAGGAGCTAAAGATAATGTTCATAGTGTGTTGGAATCAAACACAGAAGGTTGTGATGATAATGATGAGTTATTTATTCCGTGTATGCAGTTGGTACAGATAACCCTACCAACAAAAGTTATACTGTAGAAATGACCATAAATGGTTCACCATGTGCAATGGAAGTAGACACTGCAGCTGATTACTCAATGATGAGTAAGAGCATACATTCTCAGAAATTCAGTAATTTTCCACTTCGTCCGTCAAAGGTTGAATTGAAAATCGACGCGGGTGAAACCCTTACAGTATGTGGTGAAATGCTGTGTGATATAGTGTACAAGGGCCATGAATATACATTGCCAATTATTGTAGCTGATTATGAGAAGAAGCCTACTTTGCTGGGAAGAAATTGGTTAAACCATATAAGGCTTGAGTAGGGTGAAATATTTAGTTTAACAAGATCCGAGTCGGAAAGTGCCAAAAGTCAACTTGATGGTTTACTAGTTAAACACAGTGAGTTGTTCAAAGATAGCTATGAGGGCATGAAAGGGTTGGAAGCACACATCACCATGAAAGATGGTGCAAAGCCCATATTTATTAAGCCACGTAGGGATCCATATGCACTAAAAGATGAAGTTGAAAAGGAGTTGGATAAATTAGAGAAAAATGGGGTAATCGTTAAAACTGACAGATCAGGCCGGGTAAGCCCAATAGTAGTTGTGCCAAAAGCTGACAAATCGGTTAGAATTTGTGGGGACTACAAAGTAACCATCAACTCAGCTGTTGAAGATGAGCAGTATCCCCTTCCCACCCAACAGGACTTGTATGCTGCCTTCTTGGGATCAAAATTTTTCAGCAAACTTGATTTGTCGCATGCATATGCTCAGCTAAATGTTGACAAGGCAAGTCGTGAGTACCTGACAATTAGCACACACAAGGTAAGGTAAGGTAAGGTAAGGTAATTTATTTTAGGGACTCTATTCGTACACCAAATTACCACTAAATAGAAAACAGAAAATATTCCAAGCTAAAATGGATATGATTTTGCAAGGAGTAGAAAAATGTGTGTGTAAGCAGGTGTCAGTTGGCAGGATAATATCAAAATCCTGCCTGAGGTATTGGAGAGGTTGCTTAAATATAACCTGCATTTGAAGATGGCAAAAGTGTGAATTTCTGAAGAGGGAAGTTGTCTATTTGGGTTTGAAGATAGATGCCGAAGGTTTGCATCCAGTTGAGGGGAAAGTGGATGCTGTAAAAAGGGCACCAGTACCACAAAATGTCAGTGAGTTGAGATCGTTTTTGGACATGGTCCAGTACTATCACTCATTTCTACCAGATTTAGCAACCACACTAGCACCATTACATGAGCTCCTCAAAAAGGGTGTCCAGTGGACATGGACAAAAGAGTGTCAGCAAGCATACGAAGCTTGTAAACAAGGTCTCGGCCAATCGATGACCAATTTATTGATAATCACAAGCTTGAGTCCTCGGTTGCCATCGATTATTATTGACTATCGTTTGCTGTCAAGCAGATTATTTTTCATCATATCTCGGTCAATAATCTACCCACTGGAGTAATTCAGTTCCAGTTGTGGTCTGGTACTTACCTCGTGACGTTTGCTCTGGTTTGAAGAAACAACCTAGGAAAATATATGTCAGGTTATTTACTAAGCTATCAACCAGGTGGTCGTTAAGGTGTACCATGAATGTCCATTTCCTGTCCATGTTGGAGAGCGATTCGTTACTCAGAAGAAGAAAGGAGATCACGGGAATGTGCTGAAAGTGATCAATGCGATACATGATCGTGGTAGAGGGGAATCGATAACAATCGATGATAACCGATGACAATCAATGGCAATTAAAAAACACAATTTTTTGGACCATACATTGGTCATCAATTTCTGATATCAACATAATAATTTTTATCGATTGTCATCGATTGCCATCGATTGTTAACGATTATCGATTTCTTCGATTGATCTCGCCAGGATACGTGCAAAGAAAATGGATAGAATATTAAGCAGAGTACACCTAAACTACATGTTACTAATCAACATGTTCAGTAATTGAATAGAATCAAACAACTGGGGTTGATTGAGTTTGGCAATCAAACAGAATGAGCCAAAGAAAATTTTGGCTCTTCATCCATGATGTTCTACACAACCACACAAAATAGACAAGATTTTTGACAAATGTCTCTTAGCACACTGGAATAATGAAGAATGAATTAAAATTATCAAGACATTGAATAGAAACAACAATAGAACAAATACAGGTTTAGTGACACCTAAATGTAATTTTGCGGCCAAAATGTAAGGATTCTGTTCATGGCTTGATTGAAGCCTGGATTTTAGGTGTGATAACAGAGTCACATAATATACCACGTATACAAACAAAGTTCGATTCCGTTCGATTGTCCCAATTTTGTTCTGCGAAAGTTCGAACCCAATCGCTCGATTAAGTTCGATTGATTTCGATGAAGTTTGATTAATGGAGCGTTCGATTTGGTGCGAGTAGTTACGGCTGGAGCAAAGCCACACATTCCCAAGTGAAATCGATTTACCTTCTTAGTTTTTTCAAACAGGAAATCGCCATGCTTACTCGCGAAACATGCTCACGTAGGTCTCGATGTAAAATACACTTGAAAAAGTTACGAGAATTGTAAACAACAAAATGGGGTGAGAGGAAGGTAAATTAAACATATACCGTACCGTTAGAAATCCTGGACTGGTAACTGGAAGTTAAGAACTACCACATCTATGTGAAGTTTGGCGGAGAGGTTTTGGCGGAAAACACGGATTCTCCAATGACATCTGTCTCCGCTGACCCGTTACTGACCCGTGCGATGCAGGCATTTTGGTCAGCTGTCATTGAGTGACCACGTGACCTTTTTACCATTTCAAATTGCTGCCTGGCGATGCCAAACGACTAGAACTGGTGTGTTTCTGTAAACGGTTAGTCATCATTATTGGTTATTTTCTTTAACTGGAAGGAGAGTTAAGCGACCGAACCAAATCATATGACTCGTAGACGCAGCGTCCATGATTTGTCTATCTGGTAAACAGATGCTTCAACGAAATAGAGGTAGGCTTGAGCTTCTGTCTTGGTCGAGTGTCTTTCATTCGAAAAGCTGGATATACACGTAAGTTGGACCTAATAAAGCATGGGTTTAACATAACTGTCTCCACTTCAGCTGTTTTATCGAATTAGATGATTGCCTATGAAACATAGATCTGAGTTTGAAAAAATGGTTCTTCGTCCAGTCTCATTAGGCACTGTTTAATGTGAGATCACATTGATCAGTTATGGCAGTTATACATGTGAGCTTAAATGCACATGGATGCACAGTATTTGTAACTATGTATGTCGCTTTTGTGCAGCCGTAAATAACTCATCCACTGTGATAATTTTACCTTCTTGAGATGACATAGACTGATTCGATCTATCTGTAGGAAAATTGAAGTGCGAGCTAGAGGAAGCTAAATCAAACAGTTCGTTTTTCTGAAAGCGGAAAGGCAACTTTATGGTCTCAGCATGATAACAACATTGAGACAAAAATATTAAGCACTGCCGTTATTAAACAATGCAATATGTATTTCTTTTTTATTTTTAACTTTGCGAAACTGAATGTTGTTACAAAGTTGCTGCAATATTTTCTGCAATTGAAGGTAAATTTTGAAAGGGAGAAGTAATTAAAATTTAGGATTAAGGAGGAAGTTATATGTATACCTGTAGCTTCTACAGTCATGCAACATCAGTAAATTAAAGTAGTTTCCTGTTAGAAATGAATGGACCTTACAACTTGATGGGGTAATCTTTGTCAACTTTTACATAATTACTGTATATTATCATATAAATACACTGTAACAACAACTTATATTTCAAGGGGAATGTTAGCCTGTGAAAATAGCCGTCCTTCTTCGCTCCCCCCCTCCCCCCCCCCCCCCCCCCACCCCTAAGTGGCATCAGCTGTTTTTGCAGGCTAGGGGAACATGGTATGCATTAATTCTTTCATCTTGGGTATTTTTGTAAAACTTTACATCATATTGCACAAGACCTTAACTGGTGACAGCCTGGGTTCTTTATAACTTACCGTTAGTGGTTTTAGTTTCTTAAGCTTCGTCTTGCCAGGGCAGGAAAACAATTTTGAAATTCAGTAGCCCAGTAGGCCTGTACATTTTAGTTTTCAGTTGAACCCACTAAAATATTACTTGGCTATTACACGTACATTGTTGTAAGTCACGAACATGTAGTGTCCGTGCCTTATCAACTACATCATTTACTAGGTACTGTCTATAATCAGTGATAGACTATAACAAAATGAGCTGACTGGTACTAAATTACGTGAAAGACACTGTTCAGTGACACAAGTGTTGTTTCAGATACAAAGAATGTTTGGATATTAAATTAATCCATGCTTTCAACTCATTGTTTTGCTCATTTTGCAGTCTTAAGTTTTGAAATAGGTTTTGATTGGAAATTATCACTAACAAGACTCCTGAGGCTAATTCCACTTGCCCACCGGACCAGACCACCAAATTTCCATTTTCACTTGCCCAAGAGCAAAATTTACTTGCCCAAGCCAGGCAATCGGACCTGGGTTTTTTCCTACTGTGCTTGCTCAGACTACGATCAGTCCCTCTTTCACTTAGTCCGAAATGCTACTAGCAGTGCTCGAAATTTTGTCAAATTATGCCAAAATTTTGCCAGAATTCCCAAATTATGCTCCTGATTTCCGAAATTGTGCTCACAAAATGGCCGTTTTCACACTAGAGACGGAAAATCCGTCTAGACGGGTTATTCGTCTGCTACATTTTCCGTCTTGGTATGGGCTGTTTTCACACTAGAGACGGATAATCCGTCTAAGACGGGTTATCCGTCCATCACGGATAATCCGTCTTAGTGTGAAAACGGAACGGTGTTCATTTTAGACGGATAATCCGTCTATTTTTATCCGTCCGATTATCCGCCTATAAAAGCATAATAACTTCTTTCGGCAGCAGCGCCCCTTGTTTCTGAACGATCAGCTCCAAACCATGGGATTCAATGTCACGATGCTCAAGGCCATGTGCCATCATTTTGAAATTCCCCACAAAGCCATGGAGAGAAAATCTTCTTTAATTAACAAGCTAGAGGACATGGTGAAATAATGCTCATGTTATAAATAGATTCAGTGGCTCGTCATTCTCAGTGCAGCTTTGACAAGTCACAGTGCAACTGTCACCAAACCTTTTCTGTTGTAAAAAAGAAATTACAGCCAGTAGTGTGTGCTGAACTACAGGCGAAATGATTCAATTGTAACTTTTGTTTAAGGTGGCTCCCTACAGTTTACGATCGCACGCGCGCTGAGGACGAAAGCTCAAGTAATCTGCGCGCGCTCGAAGGAAAACGTCACCATATTTCGATATTTTATTTCGTCAACAACAAGCAAAACTGGTCGATGAACGCGTTTCCCTTGATGAAATTCCGTAAAACTTGGCAGATTGGTAGTAAATGTTTTACTTTAGTCGGAGCTCGTTTTTCAGGGAAATCTATAAGACTAGTATTCTCACAGCGGTAAAAGACGTAAATTTGAAAAAATCGAAAAACCTGCCTTTACAAACCCGGCCCTACTTTTTTCGTCTTTAAAATTCGTATCCCGCAGGAAGTGATATGCTGTGAAAATTTGGGAAGATTTCACCGAAGGAAGTTCAAGAAAATCGCAAGTTAAGCCAAAAAGATTTTAAGGAAAACGACCACTTTTTTAAGTTTAAAAGACATGTTTCGACAGAACTTCTGTCATCTTCAGTTGAATGAATGATTACAAAGCAAGTTGAATAATAAGTAGGCAAAAATGCTAATTAAGACAAATAGTAACAACAGAACGTGAGAAGGTGTAAACTCAGAAGAAGATTCGACACTTAATCACTTAATCACACTTCGACACTTAATCAAGCGCTATTGTAATGATTTAGACATCAAATTAGTTTTTCCTTCCTTTAAGATAGGTAACCTTTTTGGTGTGAAAGACCCTATCCCCGGCGGGCTTCGTTCACGTGTGGTTTATAAGTTTACATGTGCGGGCTGTAATGCCTGTTATGTCGGCGAAACCTCCCGACATTTTTCTACACGCGTACGTGAGCACTTAGCCGTTGATAGGGCCTCTCACATCTTCAAACATCTTCAGAATTCTGAACGTTGTCGCTCATTGTGTTCAATAGACTGCTTTCATATTTTAGATCACGCCACTACCAGCTTTCAACTCAAGATGAAGGAGGCTATCCATATTCAAAAAGAACTACCTTGCCTCAATCAGCAATTACACCATGTAAATCTAAAATTATCCTTTTAATTTACACCTTCTCACGTTCTGTTGTTACTATTTGTCTTAATTAGCATTTTTGCCTACTTCTTATTCAACTTGCTTTGTGATCATTCATTCAACTGAAGATGACAGAAGTTCTGTCGAAACATGTCTTTTAAACTTAAAAAAGTGGTCGTTTTCCTTAAAATCTTTACATGTCTGCTGCTATCTAGACCTTTTAAAGCCAAAAAAAAAGTAAAAAAATATTTGTTTGGGCATTTATAATTCAAGACTAAAACCAATGATTTTAACAGAGATAATAGTAAAACACTATTTAATCATTGCTTATTAATGTAATTAGTTTGAGAGGACTGGCTGTAAAAACGAATGCAAAAACGGCATTCAAAACATACACTTGCGCGCGCAGCGCCATAAATGATTACCCTATGGAGCCACATTAATTGCTACTAAGGCAAACAGTCCTGTCTGGTGTTTGTTGTGAATATAAGTCTGTATTTTAAGACACCACGTTTAATTCAGCTATGTTAATGCTCAAGATAGATGATATATGTAGAAGTGTTATCAAAAATATATTTTTCTTTCGGCTATTACGATTTCTACAGACACCGTGAGGATAAGAATGACTGTGAGGTTCTGGAGTGGTTTGAACTTATAGAACGGTTTATTAAGGTAAGAAATTTACTGTGATGTGCTTTTTAGCCTTCATTTACATGTAGACCCAATTAACTTTTGAGATTTTCTCCCTCAAATTTCGCTAAATTTTAGTAGGTGAACAAAGGCCTCAGAGTAGTGTGTCTTCCAGCCTTGCTGGTAAGCCTAGAATTTTTCGAAAAGTTGCCATATTTCGTCAGTCAAAGTAATGAATGTACCTTAGAATTTGTATGAAACTGAAATTCTGAGCTGCATTTTAGGGGACGTAGCACGCTTCACAAAATCGTTGAATTGTACCTTTCTGATCACGGTCGGCAACCTCCGCTCGGCCAAAATTCAATTTTGGCTCGTAGCAAAGCAAAAATAAGAAATTGAAAAATAATAAATTGCTTTTTTATATATATGTGCCAAACGCTTTTCACGGACAAAAAATGAGGGAAAATTATTTTTGGTCCCGAAGTCGAGTGGACCGCTCTTAGCGGGACTCCCACTTAACAAATAAAGCTAAAAAAAATTGATAAGGCTATGTTCGCATTGGACAAATGCATAGATCCAGAATAGATAGGAATTCATCCGAAGAGTGACACCATCACATGGCTCTATTCTACATTAGATAAATGTAGCTGATACACTCGATCAATGCAGCTATATCACTTACAGGCAATGATTGCTTTCTTCCACATCAAAATCCTGAAAGTAAATGTTCATCGACCAGCCTTCTGGAATAGGATATGCGGATATATTGTCCGTATTCCTTGGGTAGCTGTAAGGATATCCTTCACTGGTGAGAAAGCCGATCTCTGGGCCATATTCTGTTAATACAAAGACGATTTTTGTATGATTCTTCAACGTTACAAGGCGCACATTTTTACCGACATTTTAGGGGAATGGACATCCATTAACGAAGGCCTAGCAAAAATCTCTCCTAGCTTAATTTAAACCAAACTTGATATGGCTTGAAGGATGAGAATTCATATTTACTTTATTCGACTGTTATATAATAAAGATGAGTAAAGAATGGGTTAAAACTGTTCTCATGGACGTCTTCAAAGTTTGGACATCGAGCTTTAGATTTAGCAATTGAGTACTTTTTACGTGTTTATGTAGCCTCGTCTAAACACGTGAGGGGCTGGGAGATTCGAGGACTACGTTACATTCCTTACTTTACAGTACTTACACCGCAGTTACAGTACAACATTTATCTACTGCTTATTTGGTTATACTTACGCACTTACATTCTGGTACTTTTTCCCCTCCCTCTATTGTATATGATATTATTTAGTTTTCCAATAACGTCTTCGATTTCTAGTTTACTTTAAAAAAAAAAAACTCTAATAATTTCACATTACATATATTTCTACCAAAAGATAATACTATTTATTACATTTGTTTGTTTTTTTTGTTTCTGTTTGTGTTTTTCTACTAGTTACCACACGATGTTAAAAAATACTGGTGCGCACTTTCCTATGTTTCTTAACTTCTTAATGATTTTGTTTTTAGTTGATTTGAAATATTGTGTCTATTTGGGGAAGCATGCTCATTATTAAAAGCGCGTACAAGATAAGAAACAACAGGGAAAGGGGAAAAGAAAAAAGGACACAAAAAAGACAAATTACGAAGGAGGCCGCCAGTTCAACTGTAAGGTTTTGGAAAAATAAAGAGTAAAATTAGAAAGAAATTGAATAGCAAAAGGGGAACTGTTAAAAAAAATGGTTGATTGAAGTCACAGTTCATTTGAATAGACTCCATTTCGATTTGTATTTCTTAACAGTGTTTGTCTTATAAGTATAAAATTTTTCGATTTCTTTCACTTGAGGAAAGTTTGTGAAAATACTTGTAAATTCGGGAGAGTTTTCTTTATTTTCGATGAATAAATGTGATATCTGCCAATTACAAGTGCATGGTGTAGAAGTATATCCTCTGTACTCGAGATAGTTAGTCAAACCCGAGACGCTGGTCGAGGATTTGCAAAACTTTTAAGAATTCTTTTAAGAAGTCCCCAAGTGTTTAGATGAAGCTACGTAAACACGAAAAAAGTACCCTATTGCTTTTATAGTGTCTCAAACGTTATGGCCAGGATTGAAGGCATTCAAGATATGCCCTTAAGTGCGATCACTGCATGAGATGTCAGTTAAATCAAGGGGTGCTATGGCCAACGAATAGTCAGAAAGAACTTTTTCACAACAATATGGACAGCATGGAACTTCACTTTAAGTTAAAGTTTCCAACCCGTTCATTATTTGCAATACAGGGGCGTAATGCTTTGCACCCAGAGGGCCATTACAGGGCGTTTTCTCGAAGTTTACCTGGGGCTCACTCTCAAGCATTGTACTTTATTTGACAAGAAAAGAGAGATTAGGCCAGAAAAAAAGCTCTTACTTGTAAAATTGACTTCGAGTTCTTTCGCGTCAGTTCCATACTGGTTGATGGCCTGGCAGGTGTAGTTTCCACCCTTGTCCAGACGGATGGTTCCAGTGTTTGTTGCATTCACCAGTACTGTGGAGTTACGTATCAGTGTTGTGTATATGGGAAGAGTTCCTCTGGCTGAACATGACAACATGCCTCCTTGTATTGCTAACAGAGCAACTGGGAATGTTACCGATGGTGGAACTAAAAATAAAAAAGAAACAAAAAATAAATAAAATAAAAACCTAATAAAATAGAAATAAAAACCTTTTAGTCTTAATGTTCATTGACTGACCATACCTGCTTACATTGATTTTAAACAAATCACATCTTGCTGTAATAGAGACGCAGATTACGTCAAAACGTAGAGTAAGGTCAAGGTGCGTGCTCAGAGCAACCCATGAGAGAATTCTAAAAGGTGGCAAAAACATTGCCTTTAATGGCCTTAAAAAGACACTGCATGTCACTTTTAGTGTGCGAACGTCCGTGCAGACTTATTTTCGGACGACGTGAAACAGCGGGAATTAAGAAATCCGTCTACTCTCACATGCTTGTCTGCTCTCGATATTCTCCGATCCTATTCATCATTTCTTTTGTCCTCTGGGAGACACTGCTTTGCGAAGCGGTATCCTGAAACGGGTGTCTGCTACCTCTTGCGAAGTTGTCCAATAACGGGAGTTTTATTAATTAAGGGAATCATCGGGAAGGGTAACGAGACAACGATTTCGGGAAAAAGTGCACTTTGTTTTTAGTTACCTTGTCTTATCGATGTTTGTATCTGTGCCTCGTTCAGTGCGACATCATAAACCTTCATTTCCGCGATTTTCCCTTTGAAATATCCAATGTCATCTTTAACCCCCATTCGAACTCTCTGGGAGGCAGTTGCAATCTCATAACCTGTGCCAATGTTTTGTGAGGCTCTCAAATGTCCATTGATACACAGCGAGTTATTTCCGCTGTTGTGATCGTAACTTGCTGCAACATGAACCCACTTTCCTGCTGGAAGAGCCTCAGTTGCTATGGTAGTCAGTGTTTGAAAAGATCTGTGTTTGGTGATTTGATTAAGGAATTTTCCATCGACTGTAATCCAGATACAGACAGTGATACCAGAAACTCCATAGCTGAATAGTGGTCCAGCTTGGCTTAAAGGTTGAACCCAGGACATTAATGTGATTGAGAGCCGAGTGTCCAGGCCCCCTTTATTCGGAAACTCAATGTAGCTGCTTCCAGTCCCATAAAACATGTACGCTCCGCCTGGTTCGTTGTAGGGTCCGTTTGTAATCGCAACATCTCCCAGGACTCCCCTTAGTTGTCTGTTCTTTTTTTCTGTGGCTTTATAGCGAGCATTCAAGGGGTAGAAGGCGATAGGTTCTGGGACAGCTAAGAGTAAAACATAAATATTATTTACATCGCCAGAAATAACATGAAAATAAGACAGCAGTAAAAACATTTTATAGGACAGAAATTTCCGCGATGGTTCTCTATGGTCATTTTAACCCGCTTTTTGTAGTTGACCATTTGGTGTCGAATCTGCTTCTGTACGGGACTCATATGGTCTCAAAGATACCTAACGACTGGCCACAGGAAAAACGTGAGCTTTATTTCTTGGAGACCCTACCACTCGACACAAGGTTTATGGATGTTATATCATGAACACCTTCCTATTATTGGACTAGAACGTATCACGTGACTTGCTCCAAAACTGTTTAGCTCTCGATGGTTAGCCTGCGTAGCTGCGGGATTTTGCGCGCGAGAGCTTTTGGCGGCGAAACCGAGAGTGAACGCGAGTGGCGAAGCCACGAGGAAATTTGCGAGGAGTCAAGTTAAATTTAACTCGTTGGCTTAGGATAACTCACGCAAGAATACGACCACCTATGCAGGCTACCTCGTGAAGCTTGAACATGGTACTTTCACTTACCAAGGAATGGAAGACCTTTCGAGTTTGTGGAGGGAGACAAAGTTTTTGGTAATTGTTCCTTACGTGCTCGAGAAAAAAAAACCTTTTCCTTTGGGCAATTAAATATTTCACCTGTCTTAAAGGAGGCTATCTCGATGCAAAATTCGAAAATTCAAAGCTTGGTAGAGTGTGTTGCAAAATTTCAAATTTCTGTCTATAGATATCGTGCGATCGTTGTTCATTGTATTGATTGATTCTCGATATCAACGTACTTCTATCGTCCCCAACAGTCATTCTTACAGATACACGTCTACTCCCTCTTATCAGTTCTGGTTTTACAATTGTTCAATAAATATATCTCGTCTGTTCCTTAATACGTTTTAAAGTTATTATCTCAATCATAAAAGCATCAAACTCCATATCAATTAATTATCATTTCTTACAGGTTGGCACAACAGTTGAGAACTCCATCAAAAATCCTCTGTTTTGAATATTGTTGTCTGAGTGGAATTTTATCAAGACGTATTTTCCAGATACCAGAACTCTCTTTCCAGACATGTGACCACAGTACTTGCCAAAAACCCGATTCTTCTCATTGGTAATCTGTAAATAATCTTGGCTACAAAGAAATGAAAGATAAACAAGTGACGTTCTGTAACAGAGTCATTTCAACCTGGAACCCAGATTCTTCGTTCCCCTTAACCAGCACTCGAGAACCGAGTGACCCTGAAAGTACTTATTAGAAAACCGAAAATATCCCGCTTCTAGCTGAATTGCGAATGCCTAAATGAAAATAATGTGCCTCAATCAGGTCCCTGTTGTTTTACTTCTGGTCGCCTTCAAAGGTTTTCTTAAAACCAATCAAAATCGATCCTGCAACAGAACTCTCGAGAGTCAATCGCTTGCACAGAAAGGCGCGAAGACTCGAGATACGAACTTGGAGATCACTCGAAAGTGCATTACGCACACGCATGTCAGTTTTTTAACCATAATTTTGAACTTCGTAATGTTGTGAGAGTGTAGCCACTCATATTAATTCATTCAACCAATTTCCTTATGAGCAGAGTGCGTACTGAAAAGTCACGTAACTCCGTACTTGGCAATGTGTTAAGCTAAGTTAAAGAGTGCGGTAAGTGTAACCGACTGCCATTGAAGTTTCTCACTTTATTCTCATTAAAGTTGGGTCGCACTATCTATACTGAGTAAATTTATACTAGTGTTCTTATGCAAATACTGCAAGTGGTTTGGCTTAGTATTTTGTTATTCATTACGATAAATCTACTAAGTTTAATTCTATTGGCTACCCTCTCACTATCTATTCTGTGATAGATAGTGAGTAGCGTAGCAGTGTGCCCTTGTACACAAAATGACGGCCCCTTCTTGGCGTTTTCGAAGTGCCTCTGAAGAGGATTTAGAAAAAGCTTTGAACGCCTAGTAGATTTTTACTAAAACAATTAGATTTTTCGCTCTCGATTTCTATCGCGCTATAGTTGCTCCCTCGTCAACTATGACACGATGGCCGAATGTCGAGCTCGTGATCTTATTGTTTATTAGAACCTGAGATAGAAGAGCTCGAAAAGCGTAAAGGTCAGCCAGAACACACTAAAGACATGTTGTGGGGTCGTGAAGCGGGGACAAGCCCCTTCGCGTGTACGCATAGAACCCATGTTGCAGGGACAGTAAGCAAGATCGTGCACACCAATAGGATATCGCTTCATTTCTTTGTTATAGCAGGGACAGATTGCAAGAGCAGTGCTCGCGATTCGACAATCAAAACTGGGGTCATTATTTCCCTTCTTCGTGACCGACGAATTCGAACCAGCTGAACTTCATGCAACATTTTGCGTTGTCTCCGCAACATAAATAGATACATAATTTAAAAATAAATTACGATATCAAGAGAGGAAGCCACGTCAGCCTTAGATAGTTTTCATACGGGTCCTCTATTCTGGTCAAATTGGAATTTAGAATGTTGGTTTTCGCGGAGAAAGAAAAGCCGGAGAGCCCTAATAAAAATCCTCAGAGCAAGGGGAGGACCAGCAACAAACTCGACCTCCATATGGCACCTGGTCGGAATCGAACGCCAGCCACATTAATGAGAGGCAAGCGCTCTCACCACTGTGCCATTCCCGCTTTCTTTTCCGTGCTAGCAAAGATTTCACACTAGGAAAATGTCGCTGCAATGGGACCAACGCGTCTAACGTGTCCTCTAGTGCGTGCCAATGTTAAGAATCCAGATGACTATCTTTCCGCACGGTTTCTGTCAAGACTTGATCATTGAACAAATAATGATGACGATAAAAGTGAAATATTTATACAAATCAAAGCACCCTAGTCAGCCTTTGCCATTTTCGATGCCATCGAAATTACTGATTTTGCATGGTGATGAAAAATCTTATTGCTTTACTGTAAGTTGTGTTCCTGAAACTATGTTTAATTATCTTCAGTAGTTTCATAGTGATTTCCTTCGTTTCGACATGCTGCGAATAAAATATAATAGCCAAACCCTCGCATGTATACAAAAACAAAGATGTGGTTGATTATTGCCCCTTAACTTGCAGCTATAATTTAGTTTCAGAATTTTTCGTCCTTGTTACTAAAAAGGTACTCAAATCGGAAAGCATTCAATTGTTACTTGGTGATAAAACGAAGGATATTCAGCCTAACGCCACTTTAAGAACTCGAAGTTGTTGAAGGAACTGAGCACATCCTCACAGCTGAAAAGTTTCCTCCTACAACTTGCAATCAAATAATCAGATTAATACAAATATGACTTTCCTTGAAAAAAAGAGGAGACTTTCGCCCATTCAGGCTTTACATTCTGTGGAGAAAGTAATGCAGGTCACTGGACCTCTCCCTACATTCACAACTTGTTTACACACTAAAACTCAGTACTTACCCGCAAGATATACTATCCTCCAGGTAAAGTTCGTTAATAATCACATTAATCACCATGCCTTGTGGAATAGGAACCGAAGAAATACAATCTGTGTTATTTAAGTAATTTCTGGGATATCCGGGACTTCTGAGTGTATTTCCAATCACTGGACCACACCCTGCATGTAGAAATCAAAATAATAAAAAGACAGAGTTGATATCGACTGAACAGTTTTATTCCCTGCAATTGTTTCTTTCCATTGACCCTGAAAAGCCGCATTGGGGAGTGGTTAATTAAGATACTTTACTTTGATACTTATTTGTTAATATTTATTTATTTCTCTAACTTTTTTTGTCAGTCTCAAAAACCTTCAAATGCCTATCAAGCCACTTCAAGGCACCAAACCACAGATTTTTTCACCTCATTTTAACTCGAATAATGAGTTAGTTATTAATCCGGGATATAGGTATGGATGTGAGGTTCACTCGATCATTCGATTCCTGTTGGACTTTTGCCAATCCGCTGACCAGTATGTAAAGGGTTCGCCGTCGAATGCGCCGCGCGATACAATTTATTTATGAAGTGACTTGTTTCAGTGGCAAAGTTTCTCATTCGCAGATCATTTATATGGTCGACAGGGTATGTATTTTTTAAAAATCAATTGTTCTTGTTTTTTTGTTTTTTTGTTTTTTTGTTTTTTTTTCATGACCTGGAAAAAAACATCACTTTTTGATGCCATCACATGCAATGCCATGCCATTAGATTGCATTGCAAGTTGCTTTCAGGGAAACTTCAGATGAATTAACAACATTTGGTATCATTTTCATGAGAACATATCACAAAGATTGTGAACGTGAAACAAATGCATGCTGGACGATTTTCCTCTCCTCGCGGGAAGGGATACGTATCCCCTCCCTTTGTCTATTATTACTTACCATAAGTTTGTGTCAAATACTTGTCACAATTCAGTATGCATGGAGTCTGACAAATGGTTTTTGCGTGACGTTTGATGTCCCAAAAATTAGCGGGGTGACGCATGTTTGAGACGAAATTAGCCGCGTGACGCAGGACAGGACATCATAACCTGATGCGTGATTTGCCATTTTACAAGTACGTGACGCGTGATTTGCCATTTAGATTTCCTTTATAGGTGAATGTTCTTCGACCTAGAAGGATACCGTTCATTTAAGATAAATAGAGTCTTAATAAAGATCGATAAACTGTAGAAGACGTGACACCATTTTATGTTTTCTGAAAGAAAGTCGTCCCAAACGGCTGAAGCGATAAGAGACGTTAGTGTTTGGAGTCATTTTATGCCACCCGAAAAGACGGTTCTGCAAGCAATGAACCACTACACAGGGAAAACATTTGTGTACTACGTGCACTTAATGAAGGTCGTCATAAAGACCTAAATGAATTCAAAAGCCACGTAATGGCATTCACAGACATTCACTGTCTGCTCCTATAGCAGTGTTCTCAAATTTAAGCAATTTAAGCATTTGCGCCAGGTTTTTTTCGTATTCCAAATTTCACCAATCTAATCGCGATCTGATCTTTATGAGGACATAAATAAAGACTAACAGATGAAAAATTAATAAACAAATAAAGAATAAACAGCGCGGCTATTATATGTACCTTTCGAACATTGAAGCAAATGCATTTTTTTGGCAGGAAGTCTACCGTATGCCCGAACTGTCATTTAAACGTGCATGCATCGGCACGGCGGTAGATTTCTCACGTGCACGGTTTCCAAGATGAACCAGAGGTAGCAAACGATGTTGTCTTTTATTTCCACAGCGGAGAAGTCACAAAGACAAACAGGTAACAATAATTTTAGGAATTAGAGTTAACAAATATTACGTGTTGTTCCAGTTCCGAAAGCGGCGATAAAACAAGCTGCATAGGCTGAATTGACCACTGTATCCGTGCCAGTAGCCACGTTTGCGTGGTGAATATGAAAGCAGTCTTCCTCGGGCGTGAAATGTCACTCATTATGGTCTTAACTGCAGCAAATGTATTTTCAACGAAAGCTTGAAAGAAGTCTTAACAATAAAATCCTTCAATAATACGATTGTTCAGATAATCAGACAAACGAAACTACGAACTGCACCGAATTGATGTAGAAACGAAACGAGATCGCTGACTCTATTTTGATACTTCATGTGTGTAAAAGGAAAGATATCAACGGATGTCGATATCTAACGATATCTTACTAACGTTAATTCCCTTGATTCACTTGCAGTTTTCTTTCATTGCGAAAGCAAAAATGATCTTGCGCCGGAACTGAAGGAAAATGAATTGTGTTTATTGTTTTCTCTAAAAGTGAATTCAAGGAAAATGTATTCATTTTGTAAACTTCGCTGCTATTAGGGTGCAAAGAATAACCAGTAAAATATTGACACATCTACTCATTGCTTTTGTTAGATGCACCAGACGTGGAAGGGTCTCGCATACCCAGTACGTCAGATGCTAAAACTTTGAAAGCAACTACTTTTACAAAGTTTTTTCACACTAACCCTTTTCAATAGGTGTACAGTGACCTTCCACAAAATCAGTTATGGGTTCAAAAAATGCACCGGAATAAACTTCAAAGCAACCTAGTAGTATAGCGGGAGTCAAACAAATACCGTTTCGCAGAGGGAGTTTTATTTCACCTTATCGCAGCCCCCACCGTCAAGTCCGGCCCTCACATGCTCGGACCGGTTGAACCTGGGGGCTGCGAAACGGTGAAATTCAGCTGCCTCTTTGAAACAGTATTTGTTTGACTCCTGCTATACTACTCACAACAAAGGAGAGCCACCGATTAGAAACAAGCGAGCCCGCTGTTATACCACCCGAGCCGCGATGTCTCGAGCGCCAAACAAGTGCGCGTGGCTGATGCGGGGCCGGAAAGAAAGCTGCGGGAAGCGTTGTTACGGGGTGTATTGCGGGCAGCACAACTACCAGCTGAAGGAAGGAATGAAAACGCCAGAGCCGTGTAGAGGTTGCGGAGTCGGCCTTCTGTGCGACTACCGTCTCTGCAGCCCCTGCGGCGGGAACGCGCTTAAACAGCGGCTTATTCGCAAGCGCGTAAAAGCAAAGGAAATTTTTGAACGTGTTCTGCTCGAGCTGAAAGAAACACATCAGTTAGAGAAATGAAACCTTGGGTTATAACACAAGGAACTATGGCTTCCAACAACCGAAGGTACGAAGAAAGCTGCGAAGTTTCCGAGGCCATCCAAAATCTCCCTCCAGAGCTTCGTGAGATGATTCTCAAGGAGTACATAGCGATAAAAATAAACGAAAAAAAAGGAAATGGGGTGGGACAAGGTACACGAGACTATTTTAAAACTGCCTTTCTGTCAATACAGGGAGCAGATTGTGTCGATGGTTATTTGTTTCGAATATCCGGACTGTTATTTCGAGGAGTGTTGTTTCCCCTGTTTCGAAAAGGAGGGAACTGTTCATAAAGCAACGCTAAGCCCGCCGATAATACCTCTCGTAGAAGCCACCCCTGAGTACAAGAATTTCTTGAAAGTATGCTCCTGGGATGGTTACGACTGGCATGAGTGGTTCCTTCATGGCGCGGAGCGTTAGCGAAAAACTTCAGCATCCGCCTCAAGCATAGCAGCGACGACCTCGCGCATTATATCACGAGCCTCTTTTTACCACTCAGGAGTGAAATACTCGTGGGCGACAAACGCAACCAAGTGGAAGCAGACAATCATGTTCTTATTACATGCAAATGAAACCGTCTGTTTCTAAAACTTAGTTCGAAGCGGGAGGGTTCGTGATTTTTTTTTATCATTTCCGCTTCAACTCTGCCGCGGATGTCTTTCTCCAGTTTCTGAACATCAACATCAGGAAGCTTTCTCGTTGATGGTTTGCGAAGTATCCTTGCTCGGACCTGATCTTTCAGAAAGTCGTACTGCTGAAACTCTGAAAGGATAGTGTCGAACTCGTGGGAAGACACCTCGTTGTTGTTCAAAGCGTTTGAGAGCAGTCTGTTGACGGTATCCCGCTTGGCAATGGCGAACGTGGTAATCTCTTGATGTTTCTTTATTTTCGAATCGAGTTTTTTGCTGGCGATTATCAGCCCCGACGAAACAAGAGCGAAGCATCCACCAGCGCCGCCAAGAGGAACGGCTGCCGGCAGGCCAACCACAGACAGAGCGGAGCCAAAACTTGCGCTGGAAAACGCTGCCGAGAGAACGCTGGAGCCGGCGGCGCCCCAATTAACGAACTTTCTCGCGCGTTTGTATTTTTTTGCAACGAGACGATAGTGGTGAACCTCACCGGCCAAAGTGTTGGAGATCTCGTTGAACTTCTGCAAGCGGAAATTTTGAGAAGGCTCCGCCACCACTGGATAAAGAGGGTCGGCGGGCGGCGCGCTTGGTGGCAACAGATTCGCCGAAGACATTGCGTATATATAGAAATTTAATTTAACTCTAATTCAAAAAGAAGAGGGAAGCTCTTGAAATCAAAGAGTTCGCCGTTTTCATCTTTGACGCTAATAGTGATGCTATTTATGAACTCGTCTGTAGAGCAGTCTCGCAAAACCTGTTGCGGAGAACCCTGGTAGCTCACCTTTTCATAAGGCTTCCCTTTCACATCAAACAGGGCTAATACATCTGACCTTTTGCCATTGAACAGATTCCGTTCTGTGTCGATCAAATTACAATGAATGAAATATGTCATCGGATATCTAAACCGTTTTACGAATGTTATAAGATTCAACTTTCGCCCAATACCAAGCAAATTGGCTAAATCGCGATCAAGTTCAATCGGTTTTGCCCCAAAATTTTTGATTACAAGCTGGCCAACGGGTTGGTTTATTTCTGTTTCCAACTGTCTATAATGATATTTATCGAACAGACCGTCTATTTCTTTTGCCATTCTTTCTAAATTATAATGCCCTGGGGGTAATTTACTAACTGACAAAGCTTTGTCTTTGTTTTTATCTCCCAAGGAGGCCGAACCTTCTTTTTTCAAAGTGTCCCAGCTGTTGTACAAACTGCAAGATATGAGTTTCATGAAATGGACTTTCGGTATCGGTTTTTCAAAATATATTGTCTGCCCGTTCTGTTGCGTGACAGTAGTGAGAACAACCATTTTATCTTCAACAAATAAAATTGTGTTCAAATACAATGCCGAATTAGTGGGACGATATCGGTCAAGACCCCGGGTTCGATGATCCCAAGTTTTTGAAAAAAGAAGATGCCGCGAAGAAAAAGGCGTGGACAAACTTTTTAAACCGCTTTCCAAAAGCGGACAAAAGCAGGTTCATTTCACAAGCAATGATCGACCGTAAAAAAAATGTAACCGCCGAGGTGTTTTTCAAAGAAAGCAAAGGCTCGTTTCAAAGCGTCTTCGGCTCAGACAGAAAATATTGGAGCGAGGAAATGAAACAAGCGTTCGGTTTGGGAGACAGCGGGGGTTTTCCTTACCAATTGTCGCCGCTTGACTCAAAAATTTCTTTGCCCATCCCTGCGGTACCTTTCGACGGCAAAGCGCCAAGCTTAAAGAAATATTTAACGATGCAATCCAAATCTACGTCACGCCTGACCAATATTTCACGACAAAATTCAGAGAAATATTTCAAGAAACCAAACTCAGGCACACTTCTGCAGCCGAATCAAAACACTGGTTAGGAGGGCCAGACATGAAATATTGGCTGCAGCAGCTCAACTTCGCGGTTTTCTGCGCGACACAGGGGTGCGGAGTTTCTCGCGAAATCTTTGACAGCGGGATGAATCTCCCCCTGCAGATAAGAGCTTTCTACAAATTCCACGTGTATTTCACGGTCAGGAGCATTTTGTTCCAGCTAGGAGGAATTCAGAGCACGAGCGCTTTGCGTGGAGACCCGCCTTTCAACCAATTCAATAATCATTATGACGTTGCTTCATACAAAAGGTTATGCAGCGAGTTCGGCATAGACCCCTCGAGTGATTTCCGCTACACGCACGGGGCAAACCACGGTCTGGGGAGCGTTTACGTCTACGCGAGCGGCGCGTCGAAAACTGACTACCTATACCCGGGATGGAACAAATTCAGCGATGAAGGCGGGAAAGCTATTCAAGGAAACCTGATCTATTACATCGAGCCGGGGGCCGCTTCTCATACCCAATCGGACTGGTTCGCGCCAAACACAGCATCCGGTTTGCCGCAGGCGGGCTTAGCGCGAATCAACCAGTCAATTGAGACTTTCGTTTACTGCATCCTGGGCGCACAAGTCAACGTCCGCAGCAGCATTCTCGGCTCGGGTGGTCGAGGGAGAGAAACCCAAAGCGAGTTCCTGGTGCTGATGGAAAGCACGATCACACAGCCCGACCTGGCCGCGAGTGTGCAAAGGTACCAGCTCGCGATGGATCAAGCGAAGGTGAGGCTCAATCTCGCTGTAGCCCCCATGGCCTGGCTCATGCCCGCACAAATGATTATCAACACCGCAAGCACGATTGGTTACAACAACAAGCTCAAACAGGCGGTCTCTGGGATGAAACTGGGAGTGAACAACGAGGTAAATCCAGACACAAAAAAAGTTGGGCTTAAACTAATGGCAGGCGGCCCGTCAAAAATTAACCCACCCAACAGCCACCCGTCCAACCCGATACACAAAGCTGCAACAGCCGAATCAAGGAAACCAGCTTCGTCCGAAACTCAACAAGCACAGGCGCAAAAAATTGAGCCCGAGGCTCCAGATAAAACGTCACAACACGAAATTAACAAAACAGCGGTAATTGTCGGTGTAGTTGGATTATCGGCGTTGCTGTTCATGGCTTGGCCATAAGTTAACGCTGCTTCTTAAGAAATTGTTCTAACAAAAAGGCCACCACGGCAAGAATAAGCAGCCAGGTGTGCTCGGCCAGAAACCCGACGACTTGGCCCGCAGCTTTGAATAGAAAGCTCACAATCGAGCCAATCAGCCCGGGCAATATGGAAGCGAGTTTTTTGCCGAGCTCTTTTAGCCCATTTCCCAAAGCCTTACCGGTGGCTTTCAAACCTCTGGTGAGGACACCGATGACAGCTCCGATTGTGGTCCCGGAAGCAATAAATATTGCAGTTAGCGTCACCCCATATTTTTTGAAGATGTCTTTCACTCTTTACCAAAGAGACTTCTCCCTATCGGCTTCTCTCCCGATTTCTTCGAGCCGGGCATCAACTCGACGGATCTCTTTGTCGCGCAAGTCCACTCTTTCTTCTGCCGCATCTTTTTCGTAAGGCGCCGCGTCTTTATCGTTCATAATCTCAAGGTCTTTTTTCTGTGCCTTTTCCAGTTCTTCTTTGTCAATTTGTAGAAGTTTCATTTCTTTTTCCGTGTATTCATTTCTCGCACCAAGTATTGTCTGCAACTCTTTTTCTTCTTCGTTCAGTCTTTTTGTTTCTTGATCAATAGCTGAAATCTTTTTTGCGGCTTCTTGTTACCGTTTGGGGGTAAAATCTGTTTCTTCATTATCCAACAACTTCCCCAATTCAAACTTCCTTCTCTGCTCAAGTGCTTCTTTTCGTTTCTGTATCGATTTGAGAGCTTCGCTCGCTTCTTCTTTTTCTTTTTCTGCAACATCTACCGCTTGCGAATCATCCAGCACCTGAATATCTTCCTCCAACATTGATCTATCTTCTGCCGCTTGAACACTTCCCTCATAAGCGCTTCTTACCTTTTGATGTTGTGTTTCAAGACTTCCCAATTCTCTTTTCAGTTTGTCAATTTCCTCTTGTGAACCTTCTTCATTTTCAAGAGCTTCGATCTGTTGTTGTTTCTTTTTCATGGCTTCTCTTATTTCATCCATTTCCTTTTTATTTTTTTCTTTCTGCGAAGCCTCGTATTGCTTCTCTTTGAGCTCTTTTCGTTTTTCGTATACAGTTTGTTGAACCTTCTCGTATTTGGAAGGCTCGATAGCATATTTTATTTCTTTTGAAAGGTTTGGATTGATCTGATCTTTTCCCGTTCTCCTGTTTTTGGTAAACAGGTCATACGTTTTTTTGCCAGCTCCAAACATTTTGACTTGGAGCTTCCCCTTCGAGCTGTATGAAACCTCAAGCTCGCTTGAGCTCATGTCCGGGTAGATATCTTTTGTAGCAACCCACGCTTGTTCACTCAGGGTCTGAGCCCCGGTGAAAGAGGTTTCAGCATAACAAGTTGCAGGCAACCCGCTTTTTTCGTGCTGCATTGTCTGCATTGGAATTTCTTCTTCTTTACCATGTGGCGTAGACGAATTTTCTGGGAAGAAAGGAGTCGTTTCGTTGGCATCTCTACCTTCATCATCGTCACCCAAACCGTATGGGTCATAAGCAGGGTTTTCAAAGCTTGTTCCTTCACCTTCCGCCATGGCAATATATTTAAGCCTGTTATTTTTTAAATTAGAAAATTATCGCCGGCGTATTATACAATGTCAGTTCCAGAGAACCTTCGCGCAACGTACAACAAAAAAACATTACGTGCCATGAAGGCCGAACGCGCGGTCAAGCGGATCACCTTTTCCCGCACTGAAGCCAACCCCGGCGATACGCTGTATGTTGCAGTGCCCAAGCTGAACGTGAACGAGGTTCTGGTGCCGGGCTCGCTAGCGCTTATCTTTAACATCGACCTTTCTGGAGGGCACGCCAACAACTTCCTTCTCCAGAACGTCACGCGTGCGCTCGTTGACAGGCTGAACGCGAAGTTCGGAGGCACTACCCTGCAAGACACGGTTGGCTACGGCATCTACAAAATCTTTGATGACCTTTTCCTTTCGCAGGAAGAACGAGACAACAGGATTCTCGAAGGGATTCAGAGCGAGGATCTATGTAAGATCCGCTCAAACGCGGGAGACAAGAAAGACTTGGGCGTCGACGCTGAAAAAAAGCTGAATGAGGTGTACGGGAGCAAGTACCGGATCAGGCTTGACCATCAGATCCTAACTGATCACGGCGTTTTCTACCCCCAGACCCTTTACAACGACCTCGTATTCGAAGTAACCCTTGCTGGAGCTGAACATGTGGTCATTGGCACTGATACAACCCAGCTGAAATACAAGCTGACGAACATCCAGCTCGAGCACGAAATGATCCGCAGCAAGACTCTGGAGGACGAGGCGTACAGCGTTTACTCCAGCGGAAAAGAGTTCGCTTATGACCACGTGATGCGTTCCAAAGTGGTGATCTTCGAAAAAAAACCCCGACACGAGGAAGAACATCAAAATCGACGCCCAAAAAAGGTCCCTAAAAGCCATCCTGCTGCTGTTCATAGAGCCGTATGCTAATGGCGCCAGAGATTCAGAAAAATACGTCTTCCCGGATCTGCCGAAAGTCAGCGTCACGATCAACGGCTCGCCCAACATGATTTACAACAACGGCGTCGAAGGCAAGGACATGTGGGAAGAGGCCCAACGCTTCTTCGTGAAGGAAAAAAATAAAACCGAGCACATGGATGCGACGAAGTTTTACACTGGAGATAATTTCGGGCTTCTGATTGATATGCGCACCATGGCGGACAAAGAAATGCACGGAAGGGGCAGGCGCATTGTGAACAGTGCAGACGACGTCCAGCTGGAAATCGAGAGGAAAGCATTCTCAGGCGACTTGAACTGCCACGTATTCGTCATCGCCGACCAACAGTTCAACATTATGGACAGACAGCAGGAATCTGTACAGGATTAATATGGACCCAAGCAAGATACCCTTCAACGCTCTCATCGTGGGGCCGACCAATTCAGGCAAATGGAGGTTCGTGGTGGACCAGCTCTACGGCCCTTTCCGCGGAAAGTTCGACTACATCGTGCTCATCTGCCCGACTTTCACGCACAACAAGACCTACCACCGGCTTGGCGAAAACGATCCAAGAATGGATGTGATAGTCTGCGAACAGCACTACGTGGAAAAGTGGTTGAAGCTCGTGAGATGGCTTTCCGAGGGCACCAACACGCTCATAATCCTCGACGACTGCGCGGCCTCCAAAGATGTGAAAGGGCGTACAGGCGAGCTGGTGAATCTCGCCTTTTCTGCCCGACATATGGGCATCAGCGTTTGGGCGCTGACCCAGAAGTTGACCGGCATAACATCTTCCTTCCGGGAGAACGTGGCGGCGATCGTCCTCTTTTACACCCCCTCGATCAGGACAACGAAAGCCATCTTCGATGATTACGCCGGCGAACTCTCCCCGGATGAGTACAAAGGTCTGGTTTCAAAGCTGAAAGAGCGAAAGTTCTCTTATCTAGTGTTCTCGCTTCGCCACCCGTACGGGGTAAAGTTGTTTTGAATAAAAAATGAAAGCTGTATATAGCCTTGCACAATGGGTAAAGAGGTCGCGTTAGCAGAAGTTATGAACCTTCTTCAAACCAAGCCCGAGCCGTCGAGTAGTCCCACAGGTGGCCTTGTTCCAACCGCCCCCGGACCTGACATTCCTGCTCTTCGCGAGCAGCTAGCCGTGCTCGTGTCCACAGGCGAAGCCAAAGAGGCAATCGGAGTGCAGCTAACCCACGAGCAGGTGAAGCGCCTGAGCGACAAAGAGGTCGAGAAATACACCAAACACTACGAGACGTACGTGGGCTCAAAGACAACGGAAAGCCTGATCGACAGCTTCATTTTTCTTGCAACCAAAGTATTCGGAATGACCGTCAAAATCAAAGACATCGACGCTTACCAAAAAGAACTCAGAAACGACTATATCTTGAACAAAGAGCTCTCCAATCTGGCCGGCAACCTTGCTTTGAAGTGCGGCCGGTTTCTTGCTGCGGCCAACGCTGTGTTCATCACCACAAAACATGTTGATTTTAGTCCACAGTTGCCGGAGAAGATCCACCCTTCTCGTGATGAACACGGCTATCTGCTTGAGGGCGTTGATGAAGTACCCGGCTCAGCAACTGCAGAATAACTGGCCAGCATTCGTTAACAACTGCTGAGGGCTTGCTGTCAAATTGTTAACAATTAAACTTTTTTCATTTGCTTAGAATACG
The DNA here is from genome assembly GCF_042242905.1 of Orbicella faveolata. Classification (NCBI taxonomy): domain Eukaryota; kingdom Metazoa; phylum Cnidaria; class Anthozoa; order Scleractinia; family Merulinidae; genus Orbicella; species Orbicella faveolata. Next base: position 8,885,271 of record NW_028301554.1, read on the forward strand.
GTTCGCTTCAGAATGTCAACCGAACAATCCGAGAGCGCGCCTGCCGTCACGGCGCCTCAGGTCGAGACCCAGGCAGCACCTGCGGCGGATATCACACAGCAAGCGACAACTCTAACTCCAACCACGCAGCGCGTAAAAAATCCGAAGCGTGTGGCCGCTGGCAAAGCGACATCTGAAAAAACGCGGCAGGCACGGGAACAACATAAGAAAGATGCCGAGGCTTATAGGGCTCTCGGGGAAAATAAGGCGAATGCCGCCAAAGAGCCCCCTGAGCCCGCCCCGACTAGAGAAGGCGAAAGCCCAAAGAGCAGCGGTCTCAGCGCCAACCAATGGATTGCTATTGGCGGCATAGACGTTTCACTGCTCGGGATTTATTACAAACGGGAAGAGCTCAAGGCAATGGCCAAGCCCGCATTCGACAAATTCAAAACGCCGGAGCCCGCGCGTGTTGAGCCAGAACCTGCTCGCGCGACACGGCCAAAAGGATTTTAAAAAATGCTTTGAACATTTGCGTGCAATGTATATCCACGATGTCGGACCAAACCATTGCGGATACTCTCATCCATGCAGCCGCAATTGGAGGAATTGGGATATTTTGGCTCCAATTTACCGCAAAAGCTGTCGGAAAGGTGGTGCAGCTTTCCAACGAAATGTTTGCCGATAAGGGCGCAGAAGAAAGAAAAAGACAAAGAAAAATACAAGAAGAAGTAAGAAGAATATTATCAGAAATAATAAGAAGAGAAGAAGTAGAAGAAGAGGAGGTGTTGTGTGACAAGTGCGCAGAAAAGGACGCGGGGAAGACAGATTAAATTAACACAGTTTGGAGAAAAGCTTTGAAAATATACTCAGATGGAAGTCTACTGCGTGAAAGACGGGCGAGTGACGCCGAACGTCCGAGGAACAGCGAAAATTGTTGCTACAAAAAGCAACCGGCGACTGCTAAAAGTGAAGTGTGCTGTGTGCGGAATCACCAAAACAAAGTTTTTGCCTGGAACTCCCAGAAAGGCAGCAAAATTGAAATAAAAGAGCAAGCGGGAAAGACAGATTAATTTTGTTTTAAACTTTCGTTCTTTTCTTATATCGAACGCACCATGTCCGACAACAAGCTTGTCAAGAACGTCATTGACGCCTCAACTCTCACGGGATTAGCCGCGGGCATCGGCTGGGCCGCAAAAAAGGTTGTGAAAGAGAATTTCACTTCCGATCCCAGCAGCAGCTTTGTGAATTACGTGAAGTTCCACGCCGTCATGGCTGGAAGCATTGTGCTCAAAAAGTACCTCGAGGACCAGAAAATTCTTCCAAACAGCGTTTAGAAAAAAAATATATTATAGCGCGATGCCGAGTTCTTATTTCTCCGTCAAAGCCCTCAAACTGTTGCTTTGTCATATTTTCTATACAATATTATGTCTTATACTGTTGATGCAATGGATTTTGTTTGGGCGGTTAAGATTGTCACCCGCGAAGACTTCGACTCTGAGGATCAAGACTCCGTTTTTGAAGATCTTGATAGTGAGGGTCAAGACTCCGTTTTGAGGATCTTGACACTGAGGAGTTCCCATTATCTGAAAAATGCCCTGCGCCTCCTCCCTACGAACCCCCGCCACCGCCATACGAGAACAATTAAAAATAGATCTCGCAATATATACAATGACGAGCATCGTGATTGGCGGGGCCGTGTTGAACGCCACGGCTTTCATCGGCGGCAATTATCTGGCGAGGGCGCTTGGCGAGGGTGGCAAAGCCGCGCTTGAAGAAAAGAAGCGCCACGACAAAGCTCTCGAGGCGTACCAAGCGGCTTACGCCAAATACACGCGAGACCGAACACAACCTCTCGACTGGATCGCGACTAACGCGCAAACAAAGGAGCAGGCCAAGCAGAACTTTACCAACACGGACTACGCCTTCAAACTCTACAACCAGGCGCATCCTGACGAACGAATGGTACCCCCCAAAGAGCCCAAGTTCTCAGATTTCTATCAGCCAAGCGGGCAGCAGAAAAAAGGTGAACTCGCGTTCGTGGGCGCCGGGGCACTAGCGCTGGGCTACGCGGCCTTCCGGTTCCTTTAAATTTTCGGCGCTCTCTGGGCAGAATATTTTTCGTGTTGAAGAAAAAAAAGATCATTGTATACCATGGACTCTTTGCAGAAGGCTTGTTACGCATCCTTATTGAAAGTAAACCCAAAAGCAAATGAACTTTTGGGTTACGAAAATTTCGAAAATTTCAAAGAAACTTGGTGGGGTATGCATAAATTATTGGAATTACCTGAGTTTAATCAACTTTTTATTAAATGCGCTCCAAAATCAATGGAGTACATTTCGGAAAACTTTGATAAGATTGTCAAAGGCAAAGAAATTGAGTTCTTCGAAAATTTAAAGGATGACACTTACGCGGATGAAATGATAAGCTTCTTTAAACAAGCCGCGGAAAAGTTGAAAGAAAACACAGCTGCAGATTGCTGAGACTTTCGGCTCTCGGTGTGGTGACTTTAAACCTTTTTACGCCTTATTTATATGAACGCCAAACTCATGAAGATATACTACGGCCCCGGGTGTTACTGGAAAGGAATCGTCGCGATCAAAAAATTAGCCGAGGCCGTCAAGGTACCTGAAGAAACCGCAAAAAAGTGGCTGATCAGGCAAGCGCTCTGGCAGATATTCCTCCCCGCGCCGAAGCGAATTCCTCGGCCGAAATTCGACGTTCCCACATCCAACAATATCCATCAGGCGGACCTTCTTTTTCTGCGCACGAGAAGCTCCCTCGCGGCCGCAAAGTTTTCAAATACGCGTTGACCGTTGTCGACGTGGCCAGCCGCTACAAAGAGGCCGAACCCCTGACTTCGAAAAAATTCTGATGAGGTCGCCCTGGCCTTTCAGAAGATTTACAAGCGTTCGCCTCTCAAATGGCTTGAAATGCTGCAGGTTGACCCCGGGCGCGAGTTCATGGGCGCTGTCACAAAAAAGATGGACAAGCACAAAATCTTTATCCGGCGCGGGCGCGTTGACATTCACCGTGACCAGGCCATTGTTGAACGTTTCAACCGCACCCTTGCGGAGCGCTTGTTCGGCCACCAGTACGCCGTGGAGATGCTACTCCCTGAGGGCAAGCGGTCCACTGCCTGGGTGAAAAGACTTCCAGAAGTTGTTTCAGCTTTGAACAACGAGGTCACAAGCCTTATCGGCAAGAAACCCGCCGTTGCCATCAAAGAAAAATCTGTTTATGCAAGGCCTTCGACACCTTACTCGAGGCCTGTCGGAAAACGCGAAAAAATACTCCCCCCTCTTATCCAAGTTCGTTATCTTTACCAGTCCGGCGAGCTTGAAGCCGGTGTAAAGAGAGCCACGGATCCAATCTGGTCTTTGAAAGTTTACGGCATTGAAAGGTCTTTCATCAAACCGGATCAGCCCGTTCTCTACTATCTGCGCGACGGGCCAAAGCGCGGCTTCGTGCGTGAAGAGCTGCTCGTTGTCCCTCCAAACACTACTCTTCCTCCGGCTGACGTGAACTAAATGTGAAACTCGATCGGTTCGGTGTTAATCCCGTCGGGCAGCACCCACCGCTTGTCGTAATAAGCGCTCAGCCCCAGCTTCTGCTGCTCGTAAGTGACCATCTGCCCGTCCCGCATCCTGAAACTTCTGTTGTTCGCCATATCTTTGCCGCCTTCCAACGCTTCCTCGAACCGCTGCCATGTCGGCTTGTTCTGCGTTTTCGACATCCCCTTCGTGCTAAACTTCTTTTTTTCGTCCCCCTCTCCATCATCGGCGAAATAGCACTTCGAGCTGAGCGCGATCATCCGGCTGCCCTCGAACTCAAGTTTGAAGAGGCCTGGGGTCCGGCCGCTCCACTTGTCCCAAGGCAGCCTCAAATTCCGCTTTCAACTCCGGCCGGACAATGTCTTCGAGCCGCTCGCCCGAGATTGCCATGTAGTTGCTGTCCGTGTCCATCTGGATGAGCTCGAAATCTCTTCTGTCAATGTACTTGTCGAGAAAGTTGTAGTAGAATTCCAGCATCCGCAGCTTCGCCAGCTGATAGACAGCGATTCCGATCTGGAACGGCCGTCTGATCGTAATCCGAGGCTTACGGCTTTCCAGCTCGTAGGCCTGCCCGATCTCGTCGAGGTCTTCGAAATACGCGCTCCGCAGCGCTCTGTCGACAACCTTCTCGTCTTTCGTGTATATCACGTTCGTTTGCCGCTCCAGCGCTTCAATCAACTTCCCGTACGCGCTGTTTCCGAGCAGTTTGAACGCTTCGGCGAGCAGCGCCTTGCTTCTGTCCGCGTCTCCTGTCCGGCGCGCCTCCGTCACCTGCTCCACGAACCAGGTAAAGATCTTGCCCGGCTCGTAGTCGATTGTTCTGGAAACTTTCGTGACAACCGCCCCGTGGTTCACGTACCACAACAGCAGAGGGGCGTACACCAGCAGCTGTTCTGCGGACAGCGCCCCCACAAGCTTTCTCCCGTCTCCACGCTGTCTGCCTGTTCTTGCCAAGTAGTCTTCCATATGTTTCGGCACAGCTTCGGCAGGAACCCTTTTGTTGTAAAAGAAAGGGCACATCTCCTCGAACATTGGCCGCAAACGCTCTGGGATCTCTATGCGAACTTCGGCGAAACCCAACGACCCGGCTTTCAACCGGCGAATCAGAACTTCGGCCGCCTCCGCTTGGAGGTCATCGTCGTAGTGCACGACCTTCTCCTTCCCGCAAGGCATTTCTCTGAGCATGGTCGAGAGATAGAGAGCACTGGCGTCGAAACCGAGAATATTTTTGCAAAGACGCGGTTCTTCGAACTGATGCGACCTTATCCGTGTCACACCGGCCTCGTGCCGTTTCTGAAAACCAGGCTCGGTCCGCCAACAACCGCCCCTTTGAGCATTTCGTAAGTCTCTTTGCTTGGGCTGTAAAGGTCTGCGCCGCGCTCGATTGCCCCTCGGAGCAAATAATGCAAACTCACCCCTGGCAGGCTCACCGCGTCTTTCAGAATGTCGATTCCTCTCTCGGTGTAGAAGCTTTTCATCTTTTCCAGCGCCTCGAGGCCGAGAGCCACATCAAGATTGTTGTAGTAACGCAGCCAGTCTGCGAAGGTCCGCATCCCCTTTTCCTTGAACAATCGCTGGCATCCCTCCCATTCATCCCGCGTGAGAACGTATTCGCCCTTTAGCTTCGAATACCAGTCCTCGTATTTTGGGAGCCCCTGGTAATCAAGCTTTTCGGGGGTGTCAAACCATTCGTAGGGGAACCAGGATTTCACTGCCTTGCATCCGTAGGCTCTCACCCATTTGTCGTAGCTCGTCCCCGGGCTCAGATAGTTGATGATATCAAGGAAACGGGCCCCCAAGGTGAGCAAGAACATGATTTTGTTCCCCTTCTTGGCCACTTTGACTTTTTTTGATACTTCGGCGAGAGTGGTGACGAAGTGGTTTTTGATCAGATTCAGGTCGTACGATCCTGAGTTGAACCCCACGACAGGAACCTGGTTGCACCATTCATAATTTTTTTACTTCTGGTCTTTTGTCAGCAGGTGCATGTCTTCTGGCACAAACTCCGCTATCACCCGGTCCTGGATGTTTTTCTCCCGTCTCGCCAGCTCTATCAGGAACTTGCGGACCAGCTCCGCGGGGTTTCTTTCGCAGATGTGGGTAGGCTCTCTTTCACGAGTGTCCCCGACGCTCACGGAGATCGGCACGTGCGCGTTTTCTATTGTTAACGCGCCTGTTGGCTCTTTCCGATAATTTTTGTCGCCATACGCCTCGAAATCGTACAAGATCGCATGCGGGTAAGTTTTCGTTTGCTTCCTCGGGAGTTCCCATTTAAGAAACCCAACTTTGCAAGCCCAGGCCTCTATTACTTTGCAGCCGTTCTTTCGCAGAAATGCGGTACGGTTCACGGTGGCTTGGTACAGTTGTTCGGCTGTTTTACCGTTTGTTATTACCTCCCGTCGGTTAGGATAACATTTTGGGCATCCGTGGAAGGGGCAGCCGTGGTATTGGAATACCGTCCTCGTTTCGTGGTGGTACTCGTCGACAGGAGAAGACCTCATTTTCCCACCTTCTCGAGGAAGCCATCTCTCGCCCCCGTGCCCGCACATTGCGTGGTGGATGTGGATGCCCCGGCGCTTCGCTTCTCGCTTCAGCCACAACAGCGCTTGTTTCGAATATGAGGTGTTTGGGTACATCACTTTCTCGAATGCTGTCTGCGAGGCTTCCACTTTTGTCCCCGGGCAAAAGATTACCGTTTTGCCCGCGCTGCAGGTTTGACGGTGGCGTTCCAGATTGCAGGTTTTTGTGAATCTCTGTCCACAATGGGTGCATGCATAGGTTTTCGCCAGCTTCGCGATGTCTTTTATCAAGAAAGCGTAGCCTTCGTAGACACCTATCGTCAAAATGTTTTTGGGTTTGGGGTTCGGGTTTATTCTGAGGTGCCAAACCACTTCGCCGTCTTCAAGACGCTCAGGCTCGTAGGCACGAATTCCAAGCCAAGATGAGACGTGCGAGCCGTCATTCAGATGGGCTTCGACCTTCTCCAACTCGTCGAGAGACGTTTTTGAGAAGTTTTCTGGAATGGTCTTTAGTTTGTAGAAACTCTGGGCGAGACTTCGGGCTTCTTTTGTGCAGCGGTCTGTGCGCGCCCCTCGGTGCACAGCGATGCACCGCCATAGGCACAGGTTGTCGTTATACACGTCCAACGCCACCATCGCCCGGCTATGGCGAAGGTTGCGCAGCCAGTCAGGCAAAGACCCTGTTCCCACCAAGGGCTGCCTGTCAAGCACAACCTTCAGGTCGACGTTGAAAAAGTTTTCAAAAACCCACTTCCTGTTGGGCCTTTCAACTCTTTCAAGGTCGAGACGCAGTTCTTCCTGGCGGCTAAGCCATTCTCCCGCGTCTTCCAGTTTGTTGAACCACTGTGAGCCCTTTGGGTTCGAGTAGTACACGATCACAGTTCCATCCTCAATGTTGCGCAACTGGTACGCGAAAACGTGCCTCAGATAGAACGACGTGCTTACTCTTTCACGAAGCCTCGACATAAAGTCTGGTGTTAGGTTTCTCCCCAGACCTTTGATGAAGCGCCATCGAATGAAACGCCGGCCTGTACTCTCTTCCCCTTCTTTCTCTGCGTCATCGAACAGATCCAGAATCTACTTCTGGTAGTCTGTCACTGTTCGGATTTTCCGTGCAGGAAAGGGGTCGTACTCCCTCAGAAGCTCTTGCGCTTTTCTCGACTTTCTTTGGCGCGGAGGGGCGGAGGGGCTCTTGGCTGGTAAGGCTTCGGAAGAAGTGGCTTTTGCAGATGCGCCTTCGTTTCTTGAGAAATTGGTTCATCCAGCACGTTCTGGACAACCTTTCTTACCGCTGGCGCGTTTTCTGCAAGAAGTTGATCCAAATACTGCAATGTCGCTGGATCTATTTTTGCGAGTTCTTCTTCCAGTCTTTCTTCGTACCTTCGGTTGTTGGAAGCCATAGTTCCTTGTGTTATAACCCAAGGTTTCATTTCTCTAACTGATGTGTTTCTTTCAGCTCGAGCAGAACACGTTCAAAAATTTCCTTTGCTTTTACGCGCTTGCGAATAAGCCGCTGTTTAAGCGCGTTCCCGCCGCAGGGGCTGCAGAGACGGTAGTCGCACAGAAGGCCGACTCCGCAACCTCTACACGGCTCTGGCGTTTTCATTCCTTCCTTCAGCTGGTAGTTGTGCTGCCCGCAATACACCCCGTAACAACGCTTCCCGCAGCTTTCTTTCCGGCCCCGCATCAGCCACGCGCACTTGTTTGGCGCTCGAGACATCGCGGCTCGGGTGGTATAACAGCGGGCTCGCTTGTTTCTAATCGGTGGCTCTCCTTTGTTGTGAGTAGTATAGCGGGAGTCAAACAAATACTGTTTCAAAGAGGGAGCTGAATTTCACCGTTTCGCAGCCCCCAGGTTCAACCGGTCCGAGCATGTGAGGGCTGGACTTGACGGTGGGGGCTGCGATAAGGTGAAATAAAGCTCCCTCTGCGAAACGGTATTTGTTTGACTCCCACCATACTACTAATCTGATTTTCCAAATTTTCTAGGGGAACACCCCATTCAGTTGTGCAAAAGTGAGGTGCTCCTCTTCAGCACCCTACCACACAAGGCCACCGTTAACGTGACGAGATAGTGCTCCGGCTACTTTATAATTTCCTCCTGCTACTTTCTTTTTACAGTTTGAAATCCCTGTTCTACAAGAGGACTTGCAGGGGTGAAGCTTTGACACAAATATAAATGCCTGTTACTCGCGCTTCCGTAGGAAAGCCCGAATCTTAAAATGCAGGCGTATTTGTTGCCAAAAGGGGGGTCATTGTCCCAGGCGTTCTATGCGTAGACCGTGGAAACTGGGGATGAGAAACGCGACATTGCTCGCTCTTCGTGACAGAATGCGGTGTTTTGCGAAGAACGTTTTAACAAGAATCGCGCCTTATACGTTCATCTCACATACAAAGATGTCGATCATTTTCTGAAAGGGTCGGTCCACGAATTATATTGCTTCAAGGCCAGCCAGGTAAGCAAAGTTCACGCTCGAAACGTTCTCGTGGGATAACAACTGAGCTGATCGTGGTATGAGTTCAAACTACGAAAACACTGACAAAAAAACAGGCAGTCAATGACGGCATGTGGCTACTGCTGTTATTATTTAGAACACTGCAGTAAAACAAATCATATTGCAATAAAACGAGCTAAATACGAAAACGTTTTTGGACTCGTAGCTCATTTAAAACATGCGACTTGTTTCTTGCACCGCGCAAAATGTGTCGATCCCTAAAGTTGTAAAGATAAGACTTTCGGTAACTTGAATTAAATATCTTACCTCCAAGTTTAGTTGGCTTTTCTAGTAGGGTGTAGGGAAAAAAAAATAACGTGTGATTTTGGAGGCAAATTGTGCGGGAAAATTAAACCTTCGATTGTGCGGGGAATGGATGAGTTGCCAGTAATCGGATACCTGTGTTTGCGCAAAGAACTCTGGGATCGTCAGGGGGCAGACATTGCAAGTCGCTAGAAGGAAATGTATGGCGAAAAGTTGTTTCGAGGTACAAGAAAACGATTTTTGAGAGAGACCAACCCTTTTCCGCAGTCGTTTTTATTGCGAATGGATTTGGGCAATATCGATATGTGGAATATGTAAGTTTTTGTTTGAATAACCGTTAAATATGTGACAAAATCTACCGATAAACTCCGTTGCTTGCGTGAGGTGTGAAATTTACATCGCGTAATGGTCTGATAATATTACAAAATTAATTAGGTATAAATGGAGAGGAAATAACCCAGTAAAGCCTTTTAAGTTGTGTACAGGCTACTTTTGGCTTTTTTGAAAGCTCTGTCATACAAATAATACTGGAAATAAGCCCGGTGGCGATCATTGTACTGCCTGGGGTTGATTTAATGACAAATGAGTCCGCGCGACTCATGCTGTATGGCTATTGTGTTGCTCAAAACCTTTGTTTTGCTTTTACAAGCACGTATTTCAGTGATTTTCCTTTTTTATAACAGATCAAGGGTGGTTCCTTGAATATATCTCCGAGTATTTGTATTTAAAAGTGCCATTTGTGCGTGATTATGCTTTCCAAAGTTTGGTATTGACGGTTGAGTGAAATTGCCGGACACCAAGGGTAGTAGTTCCTTCTGCAATTTTCGATTTCTGTTTTACAGCTTCTTTTCTGTCTTTATATTTAACTTCTCGGAGGGTCTTTTCTACCATTTGCTCCGGGTAGCCTTTCGAGATCAGACGTGTATTGGAATTTTTAATATTCTCTTCAATATATTTCAGAATAAACCTCACGCAAGCAAAAGGGAGTTTATCGGTAAATTTTATCACTTATTTCACGGTTATTCTAACAAAAACTTACATTTTCCATATATCAACATTGCCAAAACCCATTTGCGATAAAACAACGGCGAAAAAGCGTTGATCTCTCGCCAAAACCATGTTTTTGGGCGTCGAAACAACTTTTCGCCATACATTTCCTTCTAGCGACTTGCAATGTTTGCCCCCTGACGATCCCAGAGTTCTTTGCGCAAACACGGGTATCCGATTACTGGCAACTCATTCATTGTGCGGGATTATTGACGAACCAATGCTCTTGCCAAGTCCTAAGGAAAATCTGCATTGACGATAGTTTAGCCAGTTATTTCACTAGTAGTTCAAATATATTCAGCAGTCTTAGCAATCGCCAATTCTTTAAGAAAACTGTGTCTGACTACTAAATATGGCCCATTTTTGACTTGCGCGATAATGGGTTTTGTGCTAGGGCGGGGCCTTATCTTATCTTACGGTACAAGCTGCAGAGGTAGATAGCCGATAATGGGCTAGACACCACACGCAGAGCAAGCTTTAAATTCGCGTGCTCTGCTAAACCTCTCTCCTTTTTCTGCCAGCGCCGATCGTGATAGCTGTTTAGCCTTAGAAGCGTACTTTACTTTCTTTAATTTCGTCGGCCCTCCACCATCCCCTGAGCTCCTCCTCTGCTCTTCTTACCTGTTACCGGGCTGGCTGTTTTTCGCCCCAACTTTATTCACTGAATCAAATATAGCAAAGTTTAATTGATTAATTTGACACCATAGCATTTGAATAGTTTGAAATAAACGCTACGTGAGTGGCCAAATTAATCCAGACAAGTGACTCAGTGATTCAGTGATTTCTGGCCGCATGCACGACCGCGATTACAGTCTTTTTCATTACAGTCTTTTGTGCGCTAGGTTTATAGATAGGCGCCGTTCTCGGCATAAAAAAAACATGTTGCGTGACATGGACTAGACGAGTATGAAACCAAAATAAATAGCAAAACAGAATGCCGCATCTTCCCTTATAAATGAGTTCCTTTTTAAAAGTACTCCTGCCTTGACTCAATAAAAATATGTAACTTGAATATTTCTTCACAAACTGTGTCAAGGGTCGCAAATTCTCGGAAGTTATCCGCAAAAAACATAACTTGAAAGTTTACGCAAATTAAGTGCAATGCAATTTGCGCCTTGTCCTAGGACTGTTGTTTTCGCGAAGGAGCTTGCTTATCTATTCGCCCTCCAAAGGAGATGAGACTCTTGAAAAGGGTTTAAGATCGCAACATGGCAAAGATGCAAAATTCACTCGGATCGCAAACGACCAGTAAACGAACTTCGTACAATTTCTGCTAGCATGTACATTGTAATCGCCATAAGTTGTAAAAAGACCTGGAAAATTCTTTGCAAACAAGTTCTCCATTAATGCGTAGACAGCTGTGCTTGATTCTTGAACCAAAGTGGTTTAAACTCACAACTTCCGATAGGATGAGGAGGATACTCAACGAAGCAACTTGAATAGTAAATATCTAAGCGGAACTCTTGTGCTAAAATATCCTGATTCTTGAATTTGTTTTTATTGTGTCCAATACGCGTTTTCGTAAAGTACGATTTGATACAGTGGTACGAAACCCGAGTAAACGCTCTTAGAACGTTTAGTTTATCAAAGAATAGCAAAGGTGCAGTAGATGTCTTCTGAATTCGTATACAACATCTCTGCCAACTCAACTTGTAAACAGGCTTCCGATTGTCTTATAGGGGAAGGAAATAACATGCGGGCAGAGGTACCTGAGAAAGTTCTGGAGAGGTCTGGAGAGGTAAAATCCCACCCTGCTGGGCTCACTTTGCTCGCCATTTTTTTTTTCTTTTTCACGCTTGTCCGAGCCTGATCGATTACCCAAGAGTCTACCGAGTGCAGACCAAATCTCCCAGTCTGCCGTACAGTCACTACTTCTATTTTGGCCGATAATTGGAATTTTCGGGGTAAAATGTTTGGAATATTTTCCGATGCATTTCTGCGGGTGACTCGGCAGAGTTATATTTTTAACGACGTTTTTAGGGTCGAGAAGATAAAATTGGCGACGCAGTTACTTCTTTTCACGTGATGCGTGGTTGGTGAAAAAATTGCCCGTGACGCGTGATTTGATAGAAAAATTCAGCGTGATGCATGATTGGTACCTCCCTCCCCTCCTTTGCAACCGTCTGCATGAGGTTAATTTCAAAATATCTTATTTTCTCACCTCCTTTTATTACGAAGTGCTTCACATCAGTTCCATACTTGTTGGTGGCCACACAGGTGTAGTTACCTTCCTGGTGTAATTTAATGCTTGTAATGTTTGTTGTGTTCATCACCACTGTAAAGTTCCGTAGCAATGCTATGTATATGGGAGGGGATCCTGTGGCTGAACATGGCACTTGACTACCTGGCTCTACTCTCACCGCAGCACCTGAAA
>NW_028301554.1:8902500-8917500 GCF_042242905.1 Orbicella faveolata
TTGCTGACGTGCTAGATACTGTTGCTTGGTCAATTGTCATATCACCACGGGCGGTAACTGCCTCGTTTCCATTCTCTGCACTTGTTTGTGCTGACAGTGTACTCCTCTTTAGGAGGTTCACTCTGTGGTGCGGTAGGTGCTGCTGGTGTCAATTCACTTAACACTTGGCTTGGTATTGTGGAAGGTACGACAATTCCATCTGGGCTAGCAGATGGTGTCCCAGGTGTCGATACAGGATCATCCGCTATAAACCTTTTCACATGTGACGTGTTTCTCGAGTATTGGGTCCCACCTGGAGCCTCCACAATGACACTGTTGCTAGTCTTGCTTACTACACTGTATGGCGTTGGATTGAATGGTGTCGAGAATTTGTCTTTTCTCTCTTGTCTTACAAGTACTTGATCACCCACTGTAATGTCTGATGGTTTCGCATTTGCTGCTTGGTCGGCATATGCTTCACTGGAAAAGTTGAAAATTTACATGGACATGTCAATTTTAATTTACAGCATGTAAATCTTGATTTACATTCTTTGTAAATTACAATTTACATGTTAGGGTTTTGTAAAATAAATTTACAGGAAATTTACAGCTTTTAGTACAGCATGTAAATGTTCTGTAAATAGTGATTTACATTGTCTTTGTCGACAATGATCATTTGAAGAACATGTAAAAACCTGTAAAATATTTTACGCACTTTTACAGTATCTGCCTTTGTAAAAATCCTGTAAATTGCTTTGCTAAACCATGTAAGAGACGTGTAAATAATTCAAGCGAATGCTGTAAAAAGTCTGGAAATGTTATGTTTGTAACCGTGTAAAAACCATGTAAATGAAAAAAGGGGGCCTGTAAGAAACACTTAAAAACCATGTAAATGAAAAAAGAGGGGCCTGTAAGAAACATATAAAAACCATGTAAATGAAAAAAAGGGGGCCTGTAAGAAACATGTAAAAACCATGTAAATGAAAGAAAGGGAGCCTGTAAGAAACATGTAAAAACCATGTAAATGGAAAAACCTAGAGGTTGCACGGGTGCAGTGGGGGCCTGTAAATAGCCTGTTAAAAACATGTAAATTAAAAAGGGGGACCTTGCAAAGGCTGTGAAAACAATTTAAATGAGATAATGGGGGCTTTTCGAAAAACTGTAGAGACCACGTTAATGTAAAATGGAGACTCTTAGAAAAAAAAGATCGAAATTTAAGAGAAGGCCTGCCTTAACCCTGCAAAAACCATCTAATGGAAAAGTGGGCTTATTTAATATAACTCTGGTGTAACGGTTCAACCAACGGAGACTGTTCAAATGCTGTAAATTCCAAGATACCGACAGGTTCGCTATCCTCTTGTAAACGGTTGGTTGGATTTTGCAAAGAAATAAATGAAAAGTTACCCCGGCCAGGTTAAACTTGGGGGGACGGGGGGAGAGAGAGGAAGGGTTGTCCCGGGTAACCGAGAACATATAAATGGGACCTTTTAAAGGCGCATAAAGTTAAAATGTAACACCGCCCTAAAGTTCCGTAAACCTACCGTGAAGCCTCCATTAAGGTGCCTTTTACGTTGAAGCATTTGAACTTCTCTAAAGTCCAGGTGTGTGCTATAGTGTGCTTTAAATTGAAGTTGGGTTAGAAGGTATGCACCAAACTAAATCGCTGCACTGATCGACACCGCACTAAGCTGTCTTCTTGTTACTGCACATGCAGGCGTCCCAAGCTTACGTCTCTAGAAAAGAGAAAAATTAATTCTCGGACACGTACGTATTTATTCATGAAGGACCATGAAAGCGTCACGTGTTGTGTGAGTTCAAGACGGAAAGAGCCCTGATGACCGAGTTTGAACTGACGCGAGTAGGTTAGGCAGGGAACCATAAGGGACACGGCCGGCCCAACGACCGTTTTCTCTCGAATGCTTTGAAACGTTGTTTTAGGCTATCTGGTGTACTTTCAAAGCTCTGTAGGTTAATTTTAGGTTGCGCAAAAAAAATATTTATCTGTTCGGTTATTCTAGAGGAGCTTGAGTATCTCGTACTTATTAGGGCTTTTTTGTCCATTTCCCGAAAACGTTAGGACTTATCGCCTTTCCGAAAATGATAGCTGACTTTTTTTCGGTACCCAAAATGACATTTTGTTTTTTGTTGTTGTTGTTGTTGTTGTTGTTTTTTGTGATTTCTACCGTTGTGTGCTTTCATTGCCATCACTGTTATCCCAGTCCCTTTGTAAGAGCACACCAGCCTTGTGAGTGCCCGATCTCCAACAAACAGGAATCAGCGGTCTTCATGTTAGGTACCAGGTCCTCTCGGTTCTCCCGCCATGTTTGGCAGTTCGTTGGAACTTGCATCGAACTCGAGCTCTGCTTTAGCGGGCCAAAATCCACTCTACCTTCGCTTCGTCATCGTGCACGGTTTCAAGGCAAAGTTTTCCGTTACCCAGAAACTGAAGATAGCGATTACAGGCAACAACAACAACAGGTAAGCAAGTTTTGCATAAATTGAACGAGTAGAGTAAAGTAACGTCAAGATACGTTTACATTTCGTTTTGCCTTTGGTTGTGAATGTGTCATCAAGGAGAAGTTACATCGCTTGTGGAATCGACTTTGTTGATGTTTACCTGCTGTGCATAAAGAGCTTTATTATCTGTTATTATCTGTTCTCGATAACCGAGTAAGAGCATGCGACATTTGTTATTGGCTTATATGCACCTTATGATTCCTTCTGATGCATTCTCTTGTAAGGTTATGTTGCCCTCTGATGTGAATGCTAGTAAGCTAAAATGTAATGTGCCATCTTCGGCAGAGAAATTTCTCTTATGCTAGTGTAAGTATTCTGAAGTTACTCAAGTGTCTACAGTTGTACCTACATGCAAGTTACAATATGCTACACAACTGTACATGGACATTGCACCCACTGGTGCTGATAGTAAGTTAAATGTTGTGAAATTTTCTTTCACAAAAAAAGCACTATGATACTTTATAAAGAGGTATACATGTACCTCAAACTGTCATGAAAACTACACAGGACTTGAAAAAAAAAAAAGGAAGAGTAACTTGCCCAGGCAGGAAAATCTACTTGTCTTGGACGACGCAGTATAGTCAATCGATTATTTCATAACAATCAATAGGAATTAGTCAATGATATCAGAAATCAATAAAAGGATTCGTCATGAGTAATCGATTGGGATCAAATTTTCAATAAGCATTATCAATTTTGCTGATACTAGCTTATCTTTTAAGCAACATTTAATAAGAAAGAAATGAACAAAAGATATAAAGTGAAATATGAAATCATGAATACAATTGCATAAAAACATAGCATTGTATCTTGTAAACAGAATATTTTGCTGGCATACATGTATCGGGGACTATGTTTTGGGGGTCTTTGGTAGTGCCTTTGAAATCTACATAAAAAAGTTACAATCAAACATTGTGTTGAGGGACACAATTTTTCTACAGTTTATGCGAACTAACAAAGAGAGGCCAACTTTCAATTGATTCTCTAATGACTGATAAATTTGTTAAAATCAAATCGATAACTTGAAACTT
This sequence comes from Orbicella faveolata, assembly GCF_042242905.1. Lineage (NCBI taxonomy): Eukaryota > Metazoa > Cnidaria > Anthozoa > Scleractinia > Merulinidae > Orbicella > Orbicella faveolata. Next base: position 8,906,028 of record NW_028301554.1, read on the forward strand.
CTCTAGCATGTGAGTATGAATTTCTTTCAATTGATTGATAGCACTGATAACACTTAATACATTAATTTCAATTTATTGATTTATATCAATTTATGGATCAATTTCAATCGATTGCCTTACCCTGGGATGACCAGACAGCACTTTAGAGCCCTGTTACAGTTGTACATTTCACTTGCACGAAATTGGGCTCTTACTAAATACATGTAGGTTTCATGTGTCATGCATCTGTTCATTCATCTGTAGCAGGGCAGGAAAAAAAAATTGCAAGTCACTTGCCCAGTGGGCCAGTCAATTTCAGTTTTCACTTGCCCCCATTTAAATATTAGTTGCCAGTCTGGTGGCCAGTAAGGAAATCAGAGGACAAATGCAAATGAAGTACGCTTGGATTCCTAACTAATTCTTGCTTTCAACCTAATGATTAACTAATCTTTAGGTCTTAAGTTTTGAAATGGAATGACTGGAAATTATCATTTATCAAGCCGGCATTTTTAGTCAGACTCACAAGACTACTGAGGCTACATTGTAATTTCACTTGCCCACTGGGCCACTGAACTTCTATTTTCACTTGCCCAAGAGCAAAATTTACTTGGCTGAGGAAATCAGACCTGGGTTTTTCCTGCCCTGAGTAGATCACAGATAACACCAAAATGTGGTAAAAACAAAAGATATTCACATAAGCCATTACCAGAGTGTGTCACAGAATCTGTGAATTTTTCAGGCTTGTGTCACTGATGTTCTTACCACATTTTGATGTCTTCTGTGATCTATTACTGAAGAGATGCGTGACAACATAGAATCTATCTGCTTCGTAATACATAACAAAGAAACAAAAACAAACATTTATGACATCAGCTGTACCTTTGTCCACCAATAGAGCATAAGTGTGCATAAGAAACAATCAAATTGTGCCTGCAAATAACTTGACTTATTATTTAAACATTGTTTGATAGGAGTTTGATTATTTGTGCATGAATATTACAATGTAGAAGATAGTGAACATTGAATATTTACTGCCACACATTTTGAGTTTAGTTCTTCTACATCCTCTGACATTCAGTGCCTTCCAATCAGAGATGCAAAGGTTTTGTCACACAGTAGCTACAGATGTAGATGTAAGATCTGTTTGATTGATGAATATTCCGGGCTCAAAATAATGGCCAGTCAACGGGCAATGTCTGGCCAGAATGGTGACTTAACTGGCCAAAAACTTCACTCGTCGGTCATGTTGACCAGTCATGTCATGTTGAGACGGTCACGTTGTTCATTCTTGAATAAACAATCAAATCCCCAACTGTAAATCTGAGAGTTTTTAATCTCTTTTTTATTATGACCTCTAATGAAAACATATACCAATGCATACATGTATCTGTTCGAACGGCTAAAGACCATTCGCTTGCTGTTTGTCATGCGTTCAAGATCTATAGGAATGCCATTCGAGTGACTGGGGTTAAATCCGTTCGGAAAAATATTAAGCCAATTTTTAAATGGTCTAGCATTGACTGGAACAAACAAACTATATTTGTGGGTTTAATTTGGCTCACATTACATGTACTTGATTTTTGCATAAATATCCTGACCAGTCAGAAACGAGACGTGACCGAGCTAAAATTACTTTGGCCTGTCAACATGACTGGCTACGGTCCGATTTCAAAGGTCACAGTATAAATTGGAATGATAAGAAACAAAATAATAACTCCAGTGTAAAATTCACTGATTGATATCATACACAGAATTTGCTGATTCATACTCAGACATAACTTATCTTATTTAACGAAATGTTTTATGTTACTTGTAGGATGAAGTAAAATTGAGATTGGTCAATACATGCATACTCCTTGGCATTGATGCTTGATCAGGAAAAAACCAGCCACTGAGAAGTCTACAGTACTTATGACTCTATAAGGGGTCCAAGGCCCATTTCTTGAAGGCCCTGTAAACTTTTCAGGCCCACAAAGCCATCTTTAATTGAGTTGTGTCTAAAAACTAAGAGCTGTATATGCCTGAAACTTCTTGTGTGAAGGAAACCTCTGTTCATATTGAGAATAAGCGATTAAAGCAGCTCTGTAAGCATAAGATTTCAGATTTTGGTATGGCTTTCTGGGTGCGAAAACTTTTTGGGACCTTCGAGAAATGGGCCCCTGGTGCATTACAGTCTAACATGGTGACCTTCAACACTTTGATATGCTCTGGCAGCTTTCTGGCATAAATTCAACCACTTTAAACATTATCTTTTAATGCTTTGAAGTATCACCTACACTGTACCTGTGTTAGTGAATTAGCATTAAATTTAAATATCTTAGATTGCTAGGTTGATACTTATTGTTCAATACAGCAGCTATAAGATTTGATCATAAAAAGCAACGGCTATGATTACATACATGTAGTACCAGAACAATAATTTATTAACTTATGATGTGTTATGGGAACTATGGTACTAGGTAGGCCTTTCAATTTCAACAGGCCCCTATGAATTTTTTTTTTACAGTACAGTAAAATTTTGAATATTGTTTACAGCAAATGTTTTGTCAGGGGTCCAAAATGTTTGTACTGTTTGGATTCCGTACAGTTTTGGAAAAAGAAGGAAACTGTGACATTGTAAACATAGCCTAAAAGATGTCAGAAGCCTTGTTTTATGTTATGCAATGTAGTATTCCTTTGGCATGAATGTTTTTATGATGAATTTAAAATGTCAATCTCTATCTTGTGGTAAATGTTTTTTCTCCCTATTTTCTGTTATTTCAATAGAACAATTCACTCTATGAAAAAAGTTGATCAATACTTCACACTTACATTGCAGTAATTTTCATAATAAGGTAAAGGTAAAGTCTGCATACGGGCCACGTGGCCCAACAGGCTGGAGCTTATCCCGCTTTCTGTAGCAGGAAGCGACTAGGATTATTTCTACTCCCCCTGGATGAGATGCCAGTCCATTGCAGGGTTACCCCACCATTAAATTAGCTGGTGTACCCACTTATACACCTGGGTGGAGAGGCACTGAGAGTAAAGTGTGTTGCCTAACAACACAACAGAATGTACCTGCCTAGGGCTTGAGCCCAGATCGCTCAATCAGGAGTTGAGCGCACTACATGTAACTACGAGGCCATCATGCCTCCCCCATTTTTCATAATAATTATTAAGGCTAATTTAATCCTACATTAATTACTTAGTAAGAAAAAACAGTTTATTCATTCATTTTATGACAAAGGTATTATCATTATGTTACATTTGACTTTGTGGATTTAGTATATATTTAAGACAGGTATCCATTCGCAAACAATTTTAATTTAGTAATACACCTAAATTGCAAAATGTTTACTAGTTGTAGCTGACAACAGTATAGTTCTTAATCATTTTATTAGTTATGAATTAAATAGAGCTGAATATGACATGGTTTCGCACAATCTTGAAAAGGTCTTGAATTTTAGTAGTCTTCTTGAAAAGTGCTTGAATTCGGTTAAAGGAGCTCAGTCATGGTATTTTAAAATATTTTGGCCATGCACAAAATTACATTTAAGTCGTCTTGTTATGGATAGATAGAAAAGAAAACATGTTTTATTTGTTGCAATGTATACATTGTAAACCTTATTCATGGCATATAAAAACTATTTGAATTTTACTAAGTTTGTTCTGATTGCAATAAATTTCTGATTCTGTATAAATTTGCATATTTTCTACTATTATAATTAAAGTCGATTTCCATGTTATTTACAGGCTCCCTTTTTCCATTTCCAGGTTATTTACAGGCTCCCTTTTTCAAGTTACAGGTTATTTGCAGGCTCCCTTTTTCAATTTACAGGTTATTTAGAGGCTTCCCCTTTCAATTTACATGTTATTTACAGGTTCCCTTTTTCGATTTCCATCTTATTTACAGGCTCCCTTATTTCCATTTACATGCTATTTACAGGCTCCCTTTTTCGATTTCCATGTTATTTACAGGCTCCCTTTTTCGATTTACATGTTATTTACAGGCTCCCTTTTTCGATTTCCATGTTATTTACAGGCTCTCTTTTTCGATTTACATGTTATTTACAGGCTCCCTTTTTCGATTTACATGTTATTTACAGGCTCCCTTCTTCGATTTACATGTTATTTACAGGCTTCCTTTTTCGATTTACATGTTATTTACAGGCTCCCTTTTTTGATTTACATGTTATTTACAGGCTCCCTTTTTCGATTTACATGTTCTTTATGGGCTCCTTTTTTTGATTTCCATGTTATTTACAGACTCCCTTTTTCGATTTACACGTTATTTACAGGCTCCCTTTTTTGATTTACACGTTATTTACAGGCTCCTGTTTTCATTTTCCATGTTATTTACACCCTCCCTTTTTTTATTTACATGTTGTTTACAGCCTCCCCTTTTTTATTTACATGTTATTTACAGTATTATGGCAGCCTCCCTGTATTAAATTTACATGTTATTTACGGGTTTCCAGGTTGAATCACAAGAAATTTACAGGCTATTTACAGTATTTGCAGGAACAGTTTACATGTTATTTACATGATCTTAGCCCTTTGCTTTGAAACATTTACAGTGTTTTCTTCATCATTTACATGTTTCACTTAAAATATTTACATGTTTTTTACATGAAACCTCCAAAACATGTAAAAGGGGAAAAATCATGTAAATTATTCTTTACAGTCTCTTTTTGATTATTTACATGTTAATTACATGTTATTTACATACTCTGTAAATTTTCAACTTTTCCAGTGCTTTGGTCTTTGCGTTTACTTCTGCGTCTCTATCCCGAGTTTCTTGGTCTAGACGGCAATCAGCATGCAGCTCTGGTAGCTTCCCTCTCATCTTTCTATTGAACAACAATTCGGCAGGGCTTTTACCGGTGGTGGTGTGATCAATACTTTCGTATTTCGTCACATATCTTCTTAACTCCTTCTTCCGGTCGACCCCTTCAGTTTGGGCAATGCGAATTCTCTTCATCAGGGAGGCATTCTGCGGCTCAACTTCCCCATTGGTCTGGGGTCATTTCGGTGTTGTCTTGAGATGGACGATTCCATTCTGCACACAGTATTCCTGGAATTCTCCAGAGATGAATTATGGTCCATTGTCTGACTTGATGGTTATGGGAAGACCATGGCGGCTAAAAATCTCTTCTAGACCGTCAATTACTTTCACAGTGGTGGTTGATGTCATGATGGCATACTCATAGTAGCGACTATAATAGTCAACAACAACCAGTATGGAGTGTCCGGATGGAAGTGGTCCTAGTAAGTCTACAGCCAGGTCCTGCCAAGGACCCTCCGGCAATGTCGTTGACGTCAACGGCTCAGGTGGATTTGGACGTGCAACCAGTTGACATCCATAACAAGATTTGCAGAACTTCTCTGTTGCCTTATCAATACCAGGCCACCATACCTTGCTTCTCAAATTCTGCTTTGTTCCAACAATTCCCAAGTGTCCCTCATGTGCTAAGGATATTGCTTGGGGCCTTAGCTTGCTTGGCAGTACGATACGAGTACCTCTTAGGACTAGCTGCCCGATCACACACAGTTCCCCCGCAGCTGGTGCATAAACCTTACATTTCTCAAATCGACCGGTTTTAATTGCTTCTCTCAGGGCTTTCAACTCTTCATCCACTGCTGATGCTTCTTCAACTTCTCTCGTGGTTGGGGCTACGGGTGTGGCACTGATGGCTGCAAATCGAACATACTCTTCTGCACCATGTTGATGATTTGTTGGTTTGTTCTGACTGAGCAAGCGTGAGAGGGGATCAGCTACATTACTCTGTCCTGGACCATACACAACTCTGAAATCATAGGGGTATAGGCGGATTACCCAGCGTTCGATGCGGGCACAAGGTTTGGAACGAGGTCCATAGATCACTTCCAACGGCTTGTGATCGCTCACTAGATAAAATCGCATTCCATAAATGTATGCGTGGTACCTCTCGCAAGCCCAAACGAGGGAAAGGGCCTCTCTCTCCGTCTGGGAGTATTTCCGTTCACACTCTGTGAGGCTGCGGCTTGCATAGCAGATTGGTACCCATGCCCCATTCTGGTTTTGCATTAGTACAGCTCCAAGGCCAACAGGGCTTGCATCTGCAACGACTTTGGTTGATGCACTCTTGTCAAAGTATGCCAATGTGCCTGCTTCAGCCATACTTTGCTTAAGCGACTCAAAGGAAGCTTTTTGCTCGGGTCCAAAGTGGAACGGAACATCTTTCCTGGTTAGTTTCCTCAATGGCTCTGTGATGGTTGCAAAATGGGGAATAGATCTGCTGCTGTGATTGGCCAATCCTAAGAAGCTTCGAACTTCACTGACGGTTTCAAGCTCTCTTGTTTCTTGCAGGGCTAGGGCTAGATAACTCTTTCTTCCGTTGGGCCGACTCCTTTTTCATACAGAAGAATTCCCATGAAAACCAGTCTGTTCGCATTGAACAGGCATTTGTCAGCATTGAGAGTCAAACCATGCTGTCTGAGGCGCTCCATGGTGTTGAGGAGGCGTTGGTCGTGAGTTTTCTGGTCTGGGCCATGTACAATGATGTCATCAGAGATATTATCAACGCCCTCTATTCCAGCCAGAGCGGTGGATATCTCATGTTGGTACAGTTCACTTGCTGAGCTCACACCAAACAATAGGCGCTTATATCTGTATAAGCCCTTGTGTGTTACGAAGGTGGTGATTTGGCGTGACTCTTGACTAAGCTCCAGCTGGTGGTATCCCCACTTTAAATCTAGCTTGCTGAAAACCCTTGAGCCGTTCATGTTGTGTAGCAGCTCATCGACAGTTAGTATGGGGTGTCGACCACGTAGAATGGCCTCGTTTGCTCGCCTCATATCAGTGCAGAGACGAATGTCACCATCCGCTTTCGGGATAATTACTACTGGGTTCACCCATGGTGTAGGCCCATCAACTTCTTCTATGATGTCGCAGTCCAATAGTTCTTGAATCTTCTTTTCTACTTTTTCTTGTTGAAGGGGGTTCGCCTTAGCAGTTGAGCAACTGGTTTCACTTTTGGGTCTACGTGTAATGTCACTTGCTTCGACTTCAGCTTTCCAATACCATTAAATACTTCTGGGAATTGTTGCTGCAATTTTATAAATTGTGAGTACAAATAAATGGTTGTTGTTGTTATGGTTGTTGTTGCAATGTCTGCCTGGTTCCAGCAACTGTTGCGATGTCGACACCTATTCTCAGCACACCTAACTTCATTACAGTATCTTTGCACAGGAATGGCACTCCTTTTGCTTTGATGACTGGGAATTCAGCCTGAGCTTTCCCTCTACCAATCAACACTTCACAAATAAAACGACCTTTTACTGGTTTGCTGGACGCATAGGCATATAGCTTCCTGTCAATAGGAGCAGCTTCTGATTTACATTTGATCTTCTTAACTTTCAAATCATCCCAGGTTTCTTCATCACCAATGTTATTGGTGGCTCCAGAATCCACCAACATTTCTAGTTTTACCCCACCAACAGACAACTTGAGCAGATTTGAGTGAGTTTCATTAGTAACTCTGAGAGCATAATCAACTTGCTCCCCATTTGCTTTTAGCTCTTCTTGCACTTGATTAACTCCTGATTTCTTTGGTTTGGTTTTGCAAACGCTAGCAAAATGATCTTTCTTTTTACATTTCCTACAGGTCTGACCCCTAGCAGGACATTTTGGATCTTTAGCCAGGTGCCCACTCGACCTACAACGATAGCACTGAATTCCATTTTTCTTTCAGTTTTGGTTACCATCGGGTCGCTCAGGTCTTTCGTAAACCCTGTTTGCATCTTCTTTACTCGGTTCACTCACACTGAGATGAGACATTTGGTGGGCTACACTTTCACACTGTTTTGCGATTTTTAATGTGCGAGCGAGCGTTAGCTCCACTCTTTCTTCAAGCAGTTTGCGCCTTACATAGTCTGACCTACATTTACACAGGACAGCGTCTCTTATCTGGTTGTCAAAGTCTGCACCAAAATTGCGATCCTTTCCTACTTTTCTTAATCGAGTAGCAAACTGCAAAACAGCCTCCCCTTCCTTTTGTTGGAGTCGGTGAAATTTCTGGCGGGCAAAAGCTGTATTGACTTTGGGAAGAAAATATCCATTCAATGCTGTTACAGCTGCGGAGTAATCGGTTGCTTCTCCGGTATTAGCGATAGAAGAGAAGATTTCCTGTACATCTGGGCCTACTAAATGGAGTAGCATCGCTCTTCTTCGCTGCCTCGTGTTTGCATTTGTAGTCTCAGTGATAATGAGACCTTTGCCATCCGCATATAACTCAAAAGATGTCAACCAACGCGTCCAGCGCGGTCCCAACGCGGCGGGATCCGAGTGACAATCGAACTTAGGAAGTGCATTTGAAGCGCCATTTTCGCTGAAAGACATCTTGTGCCATGCTTGTACTTGTCGCCAATGTCGTGTCCTCTTAGTACATAAATTAGAGAAGGTTTAAGCAGTTGGAGAAGTGAAACTAGTTCAGAAAGAAGCACACAACAAGTCGACCATGTGCTCTCTTTATTCTTCTCTCCCATGCTGCTCCTTGTTTACTTCATGACATACATGCACGAAATGTGACATACACGACATTGGGGTGTGGAAGTCTATTGAGAAGAGCTACTTCTTTGAAGAAAAGTTTCTCCTCGCCTTGGTCAAGGACATGCAACATTTTCTTGACAGCCACTGTTTTGACATTTTCCTCAGTTCCATATTCTGTGGTGTACACATCGCCAAAAGCACCTTGACAGAGCCGCTTTTTAACTTGCAGAGCGTTACAATCAAAGACTTACGTTCGCGATACTTTCCGCAGAAGATTGTTGCTTTTTTTAAGAATTGGGGAAGCTTGAAATGCCGAAAAAACGACATTCTCGACGCAAGGATGCATGTGAAAGTAATAACGTAATTTTCCCGGGAAAATCAAATTCTTGTAGCTCGTGGTTAATAAATTTGCGAGTCACGCACAATGGACGTTTGCGCCTTTATATGATAAGGACAGTAAAGGAAAGTAATGAAGTTACCTCATCGTAATTTGCCCATATGCATTTGAAAAATGGATTATTGGTGACGACAAATTAAACTAAAATCGTCACTAAAACGTATATTTCTATACTGTTGGAATTTCATTGCGTTACACAATTTGACACGTTGTGCCGACTGAGATAAAGCAACTGTCAAGTTTGCCTCGCGCTCAGATGACATTTTAATTTGTGCGCCACAGAAATGAAAGCAATTTAGCCTAGTGTATAGTCTTCCCTGAAGAAAAAAAGGTTTTAGACCGGTGGGTCTTCGTTTTAGACCACAGGGTCTTCTTTTTAGACCTGAGTGGGTCTTCGTTTAAGACCACAGGTTCTTAGGTCTTCGGTCTTCGTTTTTGAGTGTTCATTTTCGACACATCCCTCTCCTAGCCACACTGCTAACGGCATGCAATTAATTTCCATCGAAAAAATCTTTTCGAACCGAGACTCTATCCGTAAGGCCAGGAAAGCTTTTTTAATTCAAAAAGGCAGAACAATTGATCCTGATGGTCTGAACATCCGCCAAGAAACATGTTAATTTTTTCCATTTGTTTTCTTTTATTATGTTCTTTTATCACGTTATTTTATTTTACCGTATGCTTATCTTTAATTTACACTGTCGATTACTTTCACGTATTTCCGGTATCACGTAAATATCGGCTACATAAAAACACGTCCCAACGTAAAATTTTCATTGTACCTGAAGAAGGCTGGTATGGCCAGCCGAAATATAGTACACCTTCAAAAAATCATCCTACGTTGTGTCGGTTTTTGGTTTTGTATTCTTCATTTTATATGTAAAGCCGATTAGATCACTATTGATCCAACGTATACCAGCAGGATCATCGTTCCGGTTGCTTGTTTAAACATTTTATAGTCAAATTTCTATGTCTATAGATATCCTGCGATCGTTGTTCATTGTATTGATTGATTCTCGATATCAACGTACTTCTATCGTCCCCAGCAGTCTCTCTTTCAGATACAAGTCTACTCCCTTTAATAGGTCTGGTTTTATAATTGTTCAATAAATATCTCTCTTCTTAAAGTTATTATCTCAATCATAAAAGCATCAAAATCCATATCAATTATCATTTCTTACAGGGTGGCACAACAGCTGAGAACTCCATTAGAAATCCTCTGTTTTGATTATTGCTGTCTGAGTGGAATTCTATCAACGCGTATTTTCCAGATACAAGAACTGTCTTTCCAGTCATGTGACCACAGTACTTGCCAAACACCCGATTCTTCTCATTGGTAATCTGTAAATAATCTCGGCTACAAAAAAATGAAACATAAACAAGTAATGTTTTGCAACAAAGAGTCATTTCAACTTAGAACCCAGATTCTTCGTTACCCTTGACCAGCACTCTAGAACCAAGTGACCCTGAAAGTACATATTAGAAAACCGAAAACATCCCACTTCCAGTTGAATTGCGCATGTCTAGATGAAAATCATGTGCTTCAATCAGGTCCCTGTTGTTTTACTTCCGGTCGCTTTCATTATTTTTTTAAACCAATCAAAATCGATCCTGCAACAAAACTCTCGAGAGTCAATCGCTCGCGCAGAAAGGAGCGAAGTCTCGGAATATGGGCTTAGAGATCACTCGTAAGTGCATCACGCAATTTTTTAGCCATAAGTTTAAACTTAGTAATGTTGTGAGAGTGTAGCCACTCATATTTATTCATTCAGCTATTTTCCTTATGAGCAGAGTGTGTACTGAAAAGTCACGTAACTTCTTACTTGGCAATGAGTTAAGTTAAGTTAAAGAGTGCGGTAAGTGTAACCGACTGCCATTGTAGTTTCTCACTTCATTCTCATTAAATTTGCGTCGCAATATCTAAACTGAGTAAATTTATACTAGTGTACTTATGCAAATATTGCAACCGATTTGGTTTAGTGACTTGTATTCTATCATTTGTTAGAACCCGAGAACGGCAAGCTCGAAAAGTGTAAAGGTCGGCCGGCACACACTAAGTACATATTGCGGGATCGTGAAGCAGAGACAAGCCCCTTCGCGTGTACGCATAGAACCCATGTTGCAAAGGCAGTGAGCGAGCTGGTGCACACGAAGAGGATATTGATTCATTTCTTTATTATAGTGGGGACAGTTTGCAAGAGTAAAGCTCACGATGCGACAATTAAAACTGGGGTTATTATGTCCCTTCTTCGTGACCGACGAATTTGAACCAGCTGAATTTCAAGCAACATATTTCGTTGTCCCCGCAACATAAATAAATACGAAAGTGAAGAATGATCATCGCAGTTAATTTTCCAATTTAAGCAATTGGAAAGAAGAAGCCTGAAAAAAATCAGGGCTTCAACGGGATTCGAACCCGTGACCTCCGCGATACCGGTGCGATGCTCTACCAACTGAGCTATGAAGCCACACATTGGGAGCGAGGTCAATTAATCGAGTTCATATCTTCCCGTGAGGAGTGAAATGATGTGAAGTTTATATGAAATAATTCATATATGAACTGCGGTTGTGGATGAAAGTGAAGAATGATC
>NW_028301554.1:8920000-8950000 GCF_042242905.1 Orbicella faveolata
GATGCCATCGAAATTATTGATATTGCATAGTGAAGCGAGGTCTTATTTCTTTAGTGTAAGTTGTGTTCCTGAAAGTATGTTTAATTAACTTACAGCTATAATTTAGTTTCAGAAGTTTTTTGTCATTGTTTCTAGTTGGAAAGCATTCAATTATTACTTGGTGATAAAGCCAAGGAAATTCAGCCTAACGCCACTTTAAGAACTGGAAGTTGTTAAAGGAACTGAGCACATGCTCACAGCTGAAAAGTTTCCTCCTACAGCTTGCGATCAAATAATCAGATGAATATAAATGTGACTTTCCTTGAAAGGAAGGAGGAGACTTTCGCCCATTCAGGCTTTACATTCTGTGGAGAAAGTAATGTAGGTCACTGGACCTCTCCCTACATGTACAACTTGTCAACACTCTAAAAATCAATACTCACTCGCAAGATATATTATCCTCCAGGTAAAGTTCATTAATGGTAATATTAATCACCATGTCTTGTGGAATAGGAACCGAAGAAATACAATCTGTATTATTTGGGTAATCGTTAGGATATCCGAGACTTCTGAGGGTATTTTCAATCACTGGACCGCATCCTGCATACAACAAATCAAAATATTAAAAGACAGAGTTGATATCGACTGAATAGATTTATTCACTGCAGCGGTTTGTTTCCATTGACCCTGAAAAGCCGCATTGGGGGAGGGGTAACTTAAGATATTTATTTTAATACTTGTTTATTTAATTTTTATGTATTTCTGTAACTTTTTTGCGTCAGCTTCAAAAACCGTCAACTGCCTATCAAGCCACTTCAAGGCACCAAAATACACAGATTCTTTCATCTCATTCTTAAGTCGGATAATGTAAGATTTCTTCGTTTCTTTAACAGCAACTCACGAGAGCATACACAAAGGCGGTAATCCTAGACAGAAAGAATCGATGCCATGACAGTCGTGACTGTAAACACTTCGACAGGAAGTGAATAGAAACGCCTAGATTACATCAATATCGTAACACTTTGGATAAATTGTATACCAAACAATGTTCCTTACCATAGCACAAGCTAAGTTCTTTGAATTAATATATAATTAATGTCGAAGAAAAGGTTGTTGTTATTCATCGTGGTAGATGCAATAGTAAAATGTCTTATCGTTTGTGTCACGATGTAGTCACTTGAGATGTAGATCGCGACGTTCCAACTGCTTACTGCTAGTCTTCTTCAGGCGATGAGGTCGACTGATTGCACGGTATCATTTATATCACAAAGGTCGGCTGTGACTGGTGCATTTCGATCCTCCTATTGTTCCATTGTTCCGGCGAGTAGCTGTTTTCCTTCAGTGGTCGCTGTTGTACCGTTCTCCTGTTGTTGCGTATTTTGATCATGGGCATCCATGCTTTAGGAATTTCAAGTCCACTATCTCTGTTGATGTTATTAGGGCGAAGTCTTATGCGAATAGCTTCCTTGACCCTACGTGTGTACCAGTCAGAGTCTCGATCAATAAATTTGACCTCATTCCAGATAGGATAGTGGCCGGTCTCGTGGGCGTGTTCAGAAACGGCGGAGGTCTGGGTACGGCCGAGTCGTATATCCCTGTCGTGTTCTTTGATCCTCTCCTGCATAGATCCTCCCTGTTTCCCCGATGTAGACTTTGCCGCACTCACAGGGAATCCTGTAGACAACACCATCCTATTTAGCCGGGTTGACGGTGTCTTTTGGTCGCATCAAGTGTGGATTTAAATTTAAATCCACCGCCGTTTTACCTTATGTCCAAGGAGTTTCGGAGTCTCTCCACCGCTGCCTAGAACAACAAGGCATTCGCATCGTCTTTAAGTCTGACACGACACTTCGGTCACACTTGATGCGACCAAAGACTTCACCCTTATAACATCCACAGGGATAGTGGACTTGAAATTCCTGAAGCATGGATGTCCACGATCAAAATACACAACAACAGGAGAACGGTACAACAGCGGATCACTGATGGAACAGCTACTCGCCAGAACAATGGAACAATAGGAGGATTGAAATGCACCAATCACAGCCGACCTTTGTGATATAAATGATACCGTGCAATCAGTCGACCTTATCGCCTGAAGAAGATTAGCAGCAAGCAGTCGAAACGTCGCGATCTACATCTCAAGTGACTACTTCGTGACACAAACCAGGAGGGAGGGGGCGTCTCCAAGCAAAACATCGGTTGAATCATCACTGCCAGTGTGACGTCACGTTTCGCTTGGATGAAATTCAAAATGGCCCCCAATGGGTGAAGTACAAGAGGTTGATAAAAATGCGGAATTTCGCTCAGATATTCTGCCCCATTTTCTTAGGTTCGTTAATATGTGGTTTATATTACATTGAGGAATCTTTATGTGGTACTTTTTGGTGGCCAAAATTATCAAGAGGTAGATAATTTGATCAAGAACTTTCTGTTTTGAAGCCAATTTGTCGAGCAAAACTGTTAGCTGGTTGACCTTTCGAGGGCCACTGCATAGCGAAGCAGAGCTCTTTTGACCCAAGAATAGGAGGTTCGACAGAGGGTATACTTGGCTTCTTGTATGTGGAATTTCAGTTCTTCAGTGCTCGTGGTTCGTCTCATCAATCCCTTCAAAGTACAAAGAATGGCTGTGTGGAAAGAACAGCCATGTTTCAGATAGCCAGATCAGGTAAGTTGTCACCTTTGTCGTACTACAGTTTACATTTAGAGCAATATCCGTAATTTGGTTAATAGTTATGGCTTGATCAGTGATTCGGTTCTATTTTATTTTGACTTTATTTGAGAAAGAGGAGCCTTAGGTTTTTTTTTTTTATATGCTCGGTCTGCAGCAAATATTATACCAAAAGACCATATTTTCTCTTGATTATACATAGTTGTGTTACATTAAAAACTCAGCTTTGTTCCTGGCCGGCGGCCTAAAATTTGTGACAAACTTTTCCCTGATATCGATTTTAGTTTGGAATTCGATATTTTAAAAATTGATAAATGCTGCTAATCCAATAGATCCATCAGAATCTATTGATTTGCGAGGTCATAATCAGCTAATAGTCCCCATTTGTTCATCTAAAAGTTGTAGCCCACTGAAAAAAGGTTATTAAAGACACTTCTTGTTTTTTTGCAGGGAATGTCACTGGAAGGAACATATCATAATGCACAAATTTTCTTCCAGAATGCCACACTGGGCAGCACTTAGGGATTCTGATGAACATTTTCCCTCTGAAGGCTAATGCCCCCCCCCCCCTCCCATAAAGTTTTTAACTCACCTTAGTTTATATTTTTAAAAATTTCTTTATCATCTGTCAAGACACGCATACGAGAGCTACGATTTGTTTCATGTTTAATCATGCTGTCAAATTTACAAGTTCCTGCTTCATTTTTGCACCCCCTTAAGCACTTTTCCACACCTCTAGTTAAACTCCCACCGATTATGATAGCCCAAGATATTTCCTTTAAAGGCACAGAGTCATACAAAGGCTTACCACAGCTTGATTGTCAGAACAAATCAATTGACAAGTTCAATTTGGAATTAATTTGAGATCCCAAATTTACGGTAGTTTCAATTAATTGGTGTGAAGTCAAAAAAAATGTGACTTTTCTGTTATATCAGCAACTAAAATAGATGTCACCAACCTTATTGATTTAAACACCATAATGAAGAAAAAGCTAGGGTGGTGAAATTCAACCATTTTTTCACAAGGATAACTGAACATTGAGCTATGAAGACATAAAACAGAGCAAAAGAGGGGAAATTCTCTGGAGCTAACATCAAGGTTTTCAGCACTGACTGCTATCACACTAACCACAAATAAAACCACTAACAATGGATCAGGCATGACATGTATTACCATATATGGTCAGAATGAGAGCATAGCTGCTAAGCACAGTGGAGGAGAATGAAGCTCATGGGCCTCCGGAGTCTGAGGGAGAAACTGATTCAGTCAATCAATCATTCCTTTATTTGGTAATGCAGGTTTTATGAAAAGTAGCCTTTATTCAGTGGACATTATCCATTCCGAAAAGGCAGGAACAGATAATGTCCAAGGACAAATGTGCAAGCGAAAATATTTGATGGATTAAATGACACATATAGTCATAATTGAAACTATAGGCTGATGTGGACCTGTGAAGAGCAGGAGATGATTATAAAAGTAGAATAAATAAAAAGAGCTAATAGGAATAAAACTTTGTTAAATTTAAAAATTTAATTAAATAGAATAAATGTCTGATTGTCTTTACAGCATTTCAGCATTCTAACGCATTTCGTAGCATTTGCTGTAATTTATTTTGAGTGCTATGCTGCAATAGCTATTTGGTGACATTTAGTGGCCGGGTTGTTTTTTAGTTGGAATATGATGAGAACTTAAAGGGATGAAAAGATGTAGAGATATTGTGTTACGTTATGCTGCACGTGCCCTAGCCCGTGTTATTTTGATCACCAGTTTGATTTCTGTCAATCAGATACTTTGTATGATTATTTGATTTCGTAACGATTTAAGCACAAGGACCGTCTGTATTTTTGGGAACCTGCATTGTGTATAACACTGGGTGAATAAATCACTTAAAGCTGTTTCTTTGTTGTATGTTATTACACATCGATTTCGCTACAAAAGACTACAATGCAGCCTTGCAATTCTTGGAGGCTCAAGAAATAGGAGCCATTACAACATGGCAATGCAGGACAGTTGCAGCATCATTAGCCTATTCCAGGCTCTCGGTCTCTTTCTCTACCAGAACCCGCTCAGCCACTTTTTTTCGATCATGTCCACTGACTGAGAACCTGGAACAGGCTACAGCATCATTCAAGATGTGGCATTGTTCAAGAATAAGCCAAGTTATCAGGTTATGACAAAAGATAAATAAATCATACAGCAAAATTGATTTTACCATAACTTAAATGCTAAATATGTTTACACCAAAATTGTACACCAAAATGTAAGTGGCAAAAAGAAAACCAAAAACAGCTTACTCAGGCTAACTCTAATTTGAACTTTGTTGTGAATATGAAATCACAACACTGAACACCGCAATTGCAGTGGACAGCAATAAGTCAACAGTTGCAACGAGACAGGAAAAAAAAGCCAACAAACCTTCACAACAAAAGCCAACAAAGCTGCTGTACAATTAAAGCCAACAAATTTCACCAATTAAAACACAAAAGGCAAACGAAGTTGAAACACAAAGAATTGCAATTAAAGGCCTGATAACAATCACCAAAAGTGCTCTAAAACAGACAAAAACCGATCACATCGCAGGGAAATTTTGCTGGAAATCAAGAAATAAACAACATCTCAACAGTCAAACGGATTGATGAGAGGAACGGCTGGTTTAATCGACACAGAGATACACGCGAATTAAACGTATACTATCAACGCATAAAACCTCCTATTGATAAGACTATCGGTAAGACATTTAAGAATGGCTGACTGTTAGGATCGAGAAACGCCGGTCAACGTCCCATTTGACAAATCGCTCATATTTTGCCCAAAGATACCCTTAAGTGACCTAATTCTAAAAATCATATTTAAAGGTTCCAGCGAATTTTTATTTTTCAGAAATTCGCGAAAATTTGAAAGCGCGGTCAAAGTGCGGTTTTTCGTGTAATAAAATGACCGAAATAAGGTGCGAGGACGAAGCGCTACTTAAGCCTTAAAATAAACTCAATTGACTTCAAACTTCACACAAATGTGGAACAACCACTCTAATTTATTCCTCGCTTTAAACTAATCTCAGATATGTTGATATAGTGGTTTTCCGAACCATTTTAAAAACAGCTATGAAGCGTGTGAAAAATAACGGTAAAATATAGGTCATGTTTAACAGCATAAAAATGCATCTGGTACCTCACTTACCGATTATTTTACTTTACAGCCTTAAAATATCATTATTAAAGATATACCACGCCAAGTTTCATGCTCGAACTCGCAGTATTTCCCTTTGTGAAAAACGAAAATCTATGTCAATGTGTTGGGCGCAAATAACACAATAATCATGCACGAACAAGAGACAAATCAATTTCAATGGCGAAAGTAAAAGGCTGTCATTAATTAGAATCCCGTCAATTCACTGCTATCAGTAGAAACATAATGTCCACTGCATAAAAACTGTTTTTAGACGTTTTCGAACCATTGCGCGTTAACTTTGTTTAATTTTGTGTCCGCCGTCATGTTTAGTTTCTCATCGCGTGTATTTCCTTAATGTAAACAACACGTGAATGGTTGTCATAACAAACGCAAGAGGTTTCCTGGAACCTTAATGTTTTCGATTCACCAAAACGCTTTAAGTTCGTTAAGACACAATAATGGGTCAACTTGGAATGCTGTTTAGCATCAAGGACGTTAAGGGACTGTAAATTAATCGAGTTGAAATATCTTGAAGCAAATCAAAATCGCGCCCTTATTCTAATTTGGTAAACAGCCGATCTCCGTTCAAGTTCAAGAAGTTGAGAGGTTAATCCGGCAATGCATTACCGGTACAACAACGAAATCAAACCGAGATCATCAAAAGTGTAAGTTTAAAAGTGTAGTGGCAAGTTCCAAATAAATTTCGCCTATATAAATTGGAAACAAGATGTGAAACGGTCTGACCTGAAACAAATAAACAAAATATTAATACGACTAATTTAACCCGAAAATGTTACAGAAAACATACCTAAAAGCCGTCGATTCCCCTCAATACCACTCCGCATTGCCTTAAAGAGCCCAAGCTTTCTGCTGTAAGAATCAGGGGCCTCATGAATCTGTATTTATTATATCGGCAACCATGCTGCGTGGCTGATATTCGAGACTCAGTAAAAGTTGTCACACAACCGTACGAGCAGCCCAGTCACGCTTTCACTGCTCTTGCGCAAATTTCCAACATTTCGCAATTTACATGAACCGACTACAAGTTTAAAGTAGTGACAGCAGATTGAAATGCGCTTTTTAAAGCTGTCCTATCGAGAACAATTATTTCTTGTTTCTGAATGGCTCTTAGTTGTAGCTACAGTCGGGGAGGGGGGGGGGGGGGGGAGAGGGTGTTCCCGGAAATTTCGGATATCTGTATGCCGTGGAAGATTAAGTGGTCTCCAGCTCTTAACGCCAACACTGAAACACTAGATGATTCTCCAAGTATCACAGGGATCACTAAGCTAAATAATTTTGAGTGTAGCTCCGCTGAGTCAATTACCTGTTGGCGCACATATTGTATTGACCGTGGACAGGTGGAAAAACAGTTAAACCGGAAAAGCCTATTGCACATTGTAATTTAGCGTTGTCCAACACGCAGTCGGTCTGGTTGTAATGTTAATCGTATTTGAGAGAATCTCAAGTTTTCTTTCGACACATACTGGGGTGACATACTACTAGATGGGCGTGGCCGGGAGCCACGGGTCAAGTAAGTCAATTTGCCATGCTTAATCGAGAAGAGTGATAGTGAGCCACTAGTGGAAGGACTGCAGATTGTCCCTACGCTTTACCCTAATAGGCCTCTGTGTTATTCTAATGAACTGATGCTGAGCTCGCTCCAGGGGGCGGTGAGATGAGAGACCCTGGGAACAAGGTTGAGACGATTCGGCCGTTAGTTTTTCCTCTAAACTGTCTTCCTCCTCTACTCTCTCCCCTCCCCTACAAAAATTTAACGATCCTTCCCTCTCCCCTCCCCCCCCCCCCCCGCAAGAGGTGTTTGCTAAATACCGAAGAAGCAAAACACCGACAGTTCCTAAGAATACTTCCGCCAATTGCAGTTGTTAGTAAAATACTTCAGAAGCGCCTAGTATGGAGCTTTTCCACGCACGAGTGGGAGAGGTATATCTAGTCCCATGTCTTCGCACCCGCACGGTAGCATAGACAGTTTCAGGTTCTTTAGGTCACCCTCCATCGCCAAGGCACAGGAGTCTTGCTGGTCGTGTACCAAAGGGTGCTGGAGCTGGAGTATTTCCACAACTTCCTTTGCCTGACTAAAATTTCTCTCCTCTTCAGATGCCTGAACATGCATCTTATCAGGATCACTTTGGCGCATTGCGGCACTTAGGTGATAGAAAAACTAGCACCTGAAAAAGAACGAATATTATAAGGATCCCGGGCACTGCGCATTCCCGTGCCACCAGTTCAGCGTCAAGCTTTCGGCCTGTCGTTTGACCAATGCGGAATTTTGCCATAAGATACGATTGCTGCTTGTCTCTGACTGCCCTGAGAGCCAAACCTTTTTTAAAGCAACAAGGGCTTCCTGGTGACCTATTGTGGCTTGGAGTTAAGCGCCAACGCCTGCTCCAAGCAGGGTTTGTAGCACATTTTGGCTAAGTCCATAAGGGAATAGCTCTCCAGGGACTGAGTACATTTCTCCAGCGACAAGTGCCTCTCTAAAGTAGACGGCCTATAAAAGACACGAATGCAGCGGCCTTGAAGACACTAACACACCCCTACCGTGCATGGTTACTATCCATGGAAACCTCAGCAGACGCTTACTCGGTCACACCCGTTGATAATGGCACTGATGTTAAGGTTGCAGTCACTCTTCTAGGGCATGGTAAATTGACTGACTTGACTCGTGGCTCCCGGCCACGCCCATCTAGTAGTATGTCACCCCAGTATGTGTCGAAAGAAAACTTGAGATTCTCTCAAATACGATTAACATTACAACCAGACCGACTGCGTGTTGGACAACGCTAAATTACAATGTGCAATAGGCTTTTCCGGTTTAACTGTTTTTCCACCTGTCCACGGTCAATGCAATATGCGCGCCAACAGGTAATTGACTCAGCGGAGCTACACTCAAAATTATTTAGCTTAGTGATCCCTGTGATACTTGGAGAATCATCTAGTGTTTCAGTGTTGGCGTTAAGAGCTGGAGACCACTTAATCTTCCACGGCATACAGATATCCGAAATTTCCGGGAACACCCTCTCCCCCCCCCCCCCCCCCCCCTCCCCGACTGTAGCTACAACTAAGAGCCATTCAGAAACAAGAAATAATTGTTCTCGATAGGACAGCTTTAAAAAGCGCATTTCAATCTGCTGTCACTACTTTAAACTTGTAGTCGGTTCATGTAAATTGCGAAATGTTGGAAATTTGCGCAAGAGCAGTGAAAGCGTGACTGGGCTGCTCGTACGGTTGTGTGACAACTTTTACTGAGTCTCGAATATCAGCCACGCAGCGTGGCTGCCGATATAATAAATACAGATTCATGAGGCCCCTGATTCTGACAGCAGAAAGCTTGGGCTCTTTAAGGCAATGCGGAGTGGTATTGAGGGGAATCGACGGCTTTTAGGTATGTTTTCTGTAACATTTTCGGGTTAAATTAGTCGTATTAATATTTTCTTTATCTGTTTCGGGTCAGACCGTTTCACATCTTGTTTCCAATTTATATAGGCGAAATTTATTTGGAACTTGCCACTACACTTTTAAACTTACACTTTTGATGATCTCGGTTTGATTTCGTTGTTGTACCGGTAATGCATTGCCGGATTAACCTCTCAACTTCTTGAACTTGAACGGAGATCGGCTGTTTACCAAATTAGAATAAGGGCGCGATTTTGATTTGCTTCAAGATATTTCAACTCGATTAATTTACAGTCCCTTAACGTCCTTGATGCTAAACAGCATTCCAAGTTGACCCATTATTGTGTCTTAACGAACTTAAAGCGTTTTGGTGAATCGAAAACATTAAGGTTCCAGGAAACCTCTTGCGTTTGTTATGACAACCATTCACGTGTTGTTTACATTAAGGAAATACACGCGATGAGAAACTAAACATGACGGCGGACACAAAATTAAACAAAGTTAACGCGCAATGGTTCGAAAACGTCTAAAAACAGTTTTTATGCAGTGGACATTATGTTTCTACTGATAGCAGTGAATTGACGGGATTCTAATTAATGACAGCCTTTTACTTTCGCCATTGAAATTGATTTGTCTCTTGTTCGTGCATGATTATTGTGTTATTTGCGCCCAACACATTGACATAGATTTTCGTTTTTCACAAAGGGAAATACTGCGAGTTCGAGCATGAAACTTGGCGTGGTATATCTTTAATAATGATATTTTAAGGCTGTAAAGTAAAATAATCGGTAAGTGAGGTACCAGATGCATTTTTATGCTGTTAAACATGACCTATATTTTACCGTTATTTTTCACACGCTTCATAGCTGTTTTTAAAATGGTTCGGAAAACCACTATATCAACATATCTGAGATTAGTTTAAAGCGAGGAATAAATTAGAGTGGTTGTTCCACATTTGTGTGAAGTTTGAAGTCAATTGAGTTTATTTTAAGGCTTAAGTAGCGCTTCGTCCTCGCACCTTATTTCGGTCATTTTATTACACGAAAAACCGCACTTTGACCGCGCTTTCAAATTTTCGCGAATTTCTGAAAAATAAAAATTCGCTGGAACCTTTAAATATGATTTTTAGAATTAGGTCACTTAAGGGTATCTTTGGGCAAAATATGAGCGATTTGTCAAATGGGACGTTGACCGGCGTTTCTCGATCCTAACAGTCAGCCATTCTTAAGAGAGAAAACGCGAACGTTTTACGTTGACTTCTCTCGACCCGTTTTCAAGATGGCGGTCCCGCCACTTACCCGCAACAAAATTCAGCAAGAATACACGATAACGCGCGCACAAAACTAAAACAGATAATGCACAGAGACAAAAACTAAAAACAAGGTTTACACACCTACATTAAGTTAGAGAACAAAGCGATATTAGGCCTGTTTTTTTTGTCTTTCTTAACCTCTGTTGTCCTTCTTCGATGGCGTAATCTGAATAGGCTACTCGAAGCGTTCGCTCGTTGCTATGTGACGTCACACTGGTAGCGATGAGTCGGTCACGAATCAATACCGGAAAACAATAGAGTCACCCCCTCCCTCCTGAGACAAACGATAATACACTTTATTAATATATAATTAGCTTCAGTATATAATTAAGGTTACACAATATCTTTGCAGATGCCCTTCAGAAAAAAATCGTACTAGCATTGTTTTTAAGGAAACTACCACAAGCTATATATCAATAGAAAGGTTATAAACTGTGAAATTCGAAAAAAAATATTCACTGTTTTGGCCGTGCCTTTGTTGAAAACAAAGAAGCTGTAAAACGGAAAACGACCGACCGTTATTCAGCCGAATTAATCGGGTATCAAACGCAAGCAGTAAGGCTTAATAACTGCACAGTGTTTAACAGCAAGCAACAATCTCTCAAATGGTGTCGGGGTTTTCCTGTATTCTTATTGGTTATCTTTTTAAAGACCCGTAAAGTTATAGTATCGAATCACTTGCCGACCCTGTTGCGCTCGCGCCTGTCACAAGAGATATATTTATTAAAATAACTCGCGCGCGTTTTAAGTTTTTACTTTCATTTTCTGGGAAATGCTAGATTTTATAGCGACCTTTTGTTTTGGTGAGAAAGAAAAATTCGACAAAAGTGGCACTCTCAAGGTATTGTGTAAACTTAAGAATTAGATTATGAGCTTGATATTCCTATTCCTATCGAGATTCCCATCGAATGATCTGTTTTACTATAATGTACTAGTTGTTCGAAGCTGTCTATTTCTACATTTCTTTTATTAAATTTTAATTTTTCTCATACAACGACTCCTCCTCTCCTCTTACATCTGTTACAATCAAACACAACAATTAGAAAAGAAGGAATATCGACACAATATGTCTCCTTACCTTGTGTTGCGTGAGCACCTTCCTTATCATTCAACGAGGACAACAGTACTAAGAATAGTATTTTCATGATGTAGAAGTCTTTTTTGTCAAACAATCTACTGCCTTTTACTTGTTAATTGCCATTTCTGCAGAGAAATAATTATAAAATTAACTGGAAGAAAGCCTGTCAAAGGTTCTTGGGGAGTTGGAGGGGGCAACCGTGTCAGTTGCTACGTATGATTAAAGAACAACACGCCAAGAATATAAGATTTTTGGGTCAAATTGTTTTCAAAGGGGCCCTGCATACCAGTAAAGCTAAAAGTTAAAAGTCTAAAAACGTTCGTTATTCTACATTTACAAAGTTAAAGTTAAGAATGTATAAATTATAAAATAAAATTAGGATAGTGTCCTTTAAAAGTTGAAAATGTTAGAACTGCTCCTAATTGCATCTGGTAAAGTATTCCAATCAGTCATCAAATGCAAAAGTTGGACAAAGGATTTCACCCTAAAGGAGAAAGTTACTCCAAAAAGCTTAATTTTTTCGTCTTCGCCTATAGCAAGTTGTATCGACGATACGAAATTCTACAACTATTGCAAAAATCGAAACGAAAACACAGCGACTAAACGTACTGTATTTAGTCAGAACTCTGCGACTGCTGAACGACAACTATCTAACTGACACGACCGATTCGAATATTATTTAGTTAAGACTTAAATTTAAGCATGCAGTGTTTTGTTCGCCCATCCCAACGGACGGCGTTAGTGTTAAAGAACACGCATTCGCCAGAACATCCTCTCCCTCGAACAGGACTGTGTTCAGTTCCTTCCGTCCTCTTTATATCTCTAACGGCCACAACTTTGTGATTGGTCGCACATAATCTTTGCCTCCTGCTATAGCGCTACAACTCTGACCCTCCCGTCAGGGCCAGGAAAAACCTTTTAAATTCCACCCAGAGGCCAATGCCCTCGTGGTTTGCTGGGTTCCACCATCAGAACCACATCACAGGGAGCAATGTTGCGTTTCTATCCAACTCATTTGTTTCGAGTGCTCAGGGTTGACGGGTATTCCTTCATCAGTCTTCTCCAGCACTTGGTCATGAGATCTTGTGTAAACCGTTATTTCTGGGGTTGAATGCAATGTCATCGATGACCCTGGGTGCAATTTGTCCATCCATTTGGCCGGAGAGGAAATGGTTTGGTGTTAAAACATGGTCATCGTTGGGATCGCTGCTACAACAATTGAGCAGGCGGGAATTCAAAATTTCTTTTACTTCAACCACCGTGGTCAGTAGCTCAGCGTCCGTTGTTCTGGACTCTCCAGGGACTGCGCATAAAGCTTTTTTAGAAGGCTTGATAAAGGCTTCGAAAATCCCTCGATGATGCGATCGACCGGGAAGGGGGAGGGGGGTTAAATCGCCACTGGATTCCGTCATGAGCTACCTGTTCTTTGATCCGAGTTTGATCTAAAGTCGAGACAAGGTCACGCAATTCTCTGTCAGCTGAAGTGAGGTTCCTGACATTGCCACTAATCATCACTTACGGTTTTCCACATCTGGCGACCATTCTGGAAAGTGCATTAAGAAAGATGGTTGTATCCAGTGAGTAAGCTAGTTTTAGATCAACTGCTCGTGTTCTCGGACAGGTAAACAGGCACAGGTAACGCTTCACATTCACCTTTCTCGTCAGCTTAATGACAAAAGGGCCTGCAAAATCGGCTCCACAATGAGCAAAACATCGCAATTATGTGTTAAGTCTGTCTTGAGGTAGGGGTGCCATGGTTTTTTCACCACTGCGTTTTCTTCCAAGTTTGCAGACATCACACTCTTGTTTCCATTGCTTAATTGTTTCTCTCCCATTGACAATCCAGTACTTTTGTCGTAATTAAGCAAGCGTAAAATTCACTACGAGGTTATGATGACCTTGATTATGGATGTGGGCGATGGCAAGTTTTGAGATGTGATGTTTCTCTGGTAATATGACAGGGCGTTTGGCATCGTAAGGTAGATTGGACGTTTCTAGTCTCCCACCGACATGTAAGATTTCATCACTGTCCACAAATAGTGACAATCTCCACAGCGGACTGCTTCTCAAGACCCTTCCTACTCCTCTCAAGGTTGTCAATTCCTCCAAAAAGGGTTCTCTTTGAGTCTCTCGAACCCAGTGCCTCTCTGCGTTATTGATTTCCTCCGGTTCTAGGACTTTTTCCAGTGGGTCGCTTTCTTTGTTTGATCTCCTGGCTTTTCTGAAGTCTTGCTCTTTTACTTTTGGAAACGAATCTCAGGATCCAAGCTGTAACTCCTAACAATCCGCGCCAGGAAGAAAACCTCTCGACGTCAGACAAGGGCAGGGACTGCTTGCATTGAGACGTGAGGTTGATTTTCCTTCCTCAGTGCAATCACCTAAAAGGAAACGACTTTCTAAAGGCCAGGATGTCTCCTCCTCATGTAGAAAGGCAGGTCCTTGAAACCAGCGACTTTCAGCGGATACGTTTTTCAGATCCAGACCTCTTGTTGCGTCGTCAGCGGGGTTTTCTCCTCATGGTACAATTCGCCACTGAGCTGGGTCCGATTTCAGTTGAATGTCGGCTACTAGATTAGCAACAAACGATTTCAGTCGTCTTGAGTGACACTGAATCCAGTAGATTACGTCCATACTGTCCGTCCACAGGGTGTGTTTCTAGCTTCTCAGAGACCGTTTAATCTAGCCGCACTCCGAGTACTACTGCCATTAACTCAAGGCGCGGGATGCTGACGGATTTAATCGGTGTTACTCTTGCTTTGGCTGTTACCAGGGCAGTTGAGATCTGTCCTTCCACGTCTCCGTGTCTGGCGTAGCTTACTGCGGCATAGGCTAGTCGTGACGCGTCAACGAGTGTATGAAGTAAGACGTCTTCCACTGCTACCTCGTAGTGTCGATAGCAAGTTAGGATTTTGACCTGTGGAGCGTCTGGTAACTGCTTGGCCCACTGATGAGAGGTCAATTGGTGCTCCAATTGGACCGTAATATTTTGTGAAGGCTAGCGTAAGTTCGGGATGGTCTGATCCGATCAGAATGTCGTTTTCCTTCCAGGGGCTTTAGGAAATAGAATATTCTTAAGGTGTTCCCATCTAACATTGAGTTCATTTCAGTCTGAAATAGACAAGCCTTGACACATTTCATTCAGTGTCCGTGCTTCAAGAGTAGATTGGGTCTCCCCATTAAGACTCTTTAACGTCAGCGAGACTTTCTTTCAATATCCCCTGCAAACTCAGAGTCGCCGAAAGCGCTTCGTGTTTCTACAGCAGCGTCTACAAGTTCAGGCGGATTAGATCGACGTTCGAGGAGCCGGTGGAAGTCATGGGTGCCTCTACAATCATTGATTCCACAGCGATTGTGTTCCGGACAATTCTTCCCTTGATGGCCTGATCTCAAACAACGATAACAAAGTTCATTCTTTTTTTGCGATTTCCCATCTATTCGCAAAGGATGTCTCACCCCAGTTCTTGCATGAGGTTACTTCGTGAGGTCCATGGCAGACAACACACTTAGGTGTGGGCTCTCTAGCAACGTTGTGAACTGCTCCTTTCTCCCGCTTGTGTTTCTTTGACTCGATATTATCTTCCGTCTTTTTCTTAGTTCTCTCCTTAACTTCCTCGACGTCCATACGATAAACAACTTGCTTCTGTAACCATTTAGAAAATACGGATAGTCCATCCTTCCTGGGCTTCCTGTGCAACCACTCTTGGTATGCGATAAGAAGAGACCCTGGAACTTTTGTTGCACTACAATGCAAAGTGCAGATACTCCTGCGAGCTCTTGATACTGGTCGCTATCCTCAAGATTAATCACAACGTCAGTTAAAAGATCCGAGAAAATCTCCAACTCCTTTAGGTTAGTCTCCTCGACAGGAGACGCACGCAAAACGGCTTCGAGGTAACGTTGCAAAAGTCGCTTTTCACCTCCGTACTTCTGATCAAGTTTCTCCAAGGCAGTTTAATATTGTCTAGATGTGTAGCCCAACCGCTCAAGAACTCGTACTGGCTTGCCAGATAGGGAATCATCCTGTCGGTTTTAGCTGGTACATCCGATCCACGAATATTCCAAATTGCGCTTTCCAATCGTGACAAAGGCTTTTATCTCCGCTGAAAACGGTTAAAGCGGGTTTCTTGATTCTTCGAACAATCTGTCAAAATCGTTCGAGTCGAATTTGTCTTTGTCTAAGTGTCTTCTTCACTTTCTTTCTTTTCCGAGTCAGAATCTTTATTGCCGAATTTAGGAGCTGATTTATTCCCTTTGGACTGTGCAGATTTCGACAATAACTCGACGCACTTCTGTTTTGAGCACAGGTGCCCCAAGCTCACAATGCGAGGAGTTATCTTCTTTTTTTTTTTTTTTTTTTTTTTACCTTCATCCTAACGTTTAGCGAAACGTGACATATGCGGCATATACTGTTAAATAACGACAGAATTCGACTACGCGAAACGTGACTCTCGCCATGCAGCATATGCAAGTGTTGTGTTACAACGGTTTGAATTTGTAAAGGTTTGTATGGGAACGCAACGGTTTTGCTTAAAAAGTCAATTATTCTTATATTTGGTGAATAAAATCTACTTACCCTGTTGTGTGTTGTATTCTCTGTTGATTGCCAGCTCCACAGGCCGATCTAACGCGACTTCGGCAAGTTATCGTTCTGTGGGTTTCCACTACTAAAAGAAATACAAGGCCGCACACTGAATTCCGGAGTGCCCGCCGCTCGAAGCAAATAAATCCCCTGAAAATAACCCTGCCGACTCAATTCCTCCGTAGAATCGAAGAAGAAATGCAGAAGTTCCATGTCAGTTCACTCGCTACGCAATTCAGTCCACAACGCCTTCGCAACGACACATTTATTGCGAGATTGTTCGCTCGCAACTTCAAAAATAGCCTCGTCAAAAAATAGGGGACACTTTAGGGGTGTTGAGTAACTATAATTAGCCTGACCGATGGTAGTCAGCAACGACTGGCAACACCCAAACCAAAATGTTCCCCGGGTACCCTCGTCCTTTATTTGTCAAACCCATAAAAGAAGTTCCCGGCCCGGCCCGGGGAGCATTTTGGTTTGACTGTTGACAAATCGTTGCTGACCACCCCGGGTCGGGCTAATTATAGTTACCTAACACCGCGAAAGTGTCCCCTATTTTTTGACGAGTATCGCTCAAAATGGCAACTACGATGTTCGAATTTAGGGCTTCTATGGAGACGAATTTCATAAGGAAAACCTGCACTTTAAAGGCTGAAAATTCGGTGAGTGGCTAAACTTAGTGCAAGGTTTTTATTAGCGTTGACAAAAAATATACGTTTTTTGGAGTTACCTTCTCCTTTAATAATTATTTTCCAAGGTTACTTATTTCAAATCTTCTAATCATCAGCATTTAAATAAAAGGTCTGAGTGATAGTGTCTATTTTATGAAGAGTTAAAATAAGAACTAAAGTACTCAAAATTTCAGTGGAATGGCAATTTCGATTTCTTAATATCCTGTCACAAACACAACCGTAATTCAACTCTACCCTTGTAATCCAGCTTCTTCCCCAAAATACTTGTCCTATTTTGCTCAGTACAATCTCTTAATTTTTTTAATTTATTCCAATTTATTGGCATCTTTGGTGGCATTCGCAGTGGACTGTTATGAAATGTAACGTTCGAAAATCAGCAGGGACGCGAAGCGATCCTATGTAAGGAGGCTGAGGTGTTCAGCCTGCCAATCACAAATCCCAACAGACGACCAACGCTCCCCATTTGATTGCCTATTCACTCTTGTCCAATTTTAGCGCGTTGCCACAAAATTTTGGAGAGGAACGGGTGTAATTTTCTGTCTTTTTAACTAAGTGAACGATAGCTTCAAGAGAAGAGTTTACAAAGGAAATTGAGTTTTTTAATTTCAACTTCACAATTTTTTTTCCTCCACTTGCAAAAGCCTATCGTATTAATTCCAGCTGTTCACTCGTTTCTAGTTATTTTGATGCCAGGTGTCTTTGCTCCTTCGAGGACTAACGCGTCTGAGAAATAATTTTGGAAACTAAAACTCGTAAAAACCCCAGATACAAGCAAAGGTAATATATTATATCTACGGTAACATGGTTATTCTCCAGCCAGTTATCTGAAATAAATTCCACAAGGTGAAAATTGGCTGCTGTTGTACCGTCTTGCTGCTAAAATACAGTCGGCCTTTTACAAACGCAAATTTTGTTTTTATTGCATTCTGCTTCTTTTTCTAACGTCAATATCCAGGCGAAATCTCACTTGCCACTTTTCAAGTTCTCTTGTTTCTTCGTATTACTTTTTGTTTCCAATTCATTTGCTCTGAATATAGAACAGTTTGAGGAATAACTCAGCGTTGTTCAATTTGCATTTGTTTTACCATCATAACGCTCATAAATCTGAATGATTTTAAATATCCCACCAAAATCTGTCTGTGCTCAGATGCTAACCAAAATCACCTCTTACGAGGTTTGTTTTCGTTCTCGGCATACTGAGATAAATGGAAACCGATAGCTCATTGATCGCAGGCATCATCTTTGTTATTTTAGTTAGCGGCGAAATTTGAATGTTCCGTGAAGTGACGAAAATAATTCATTGTTTTCGTTCTTCCAAAGGCATCTTCCAAAGTGTTGATATAACTTTTATTTTCACTGTATTTTTATTATTTACCCTATATTATTCTACGTAAATAACTCCGTTGTTTTAACGAAAAAAGCGTTATAATCTCCACGACTTCTTCTGTTGTGCGACCGTTATTTCGGCTTTCCACCATTGCACAAAAAGCCAACAAAGTGTTCTTGCCTTTTATAGAATCGCTCCATGATTAAAACCTTGAAATTACAAGGTTTTCATGTCTTTGATATTAAAAAAACTTTTCTACTCTAAATCTCTATTGCTATGTGTTTCGCTTTACAGAAACTTGCGACACAGATGAATGATTTGCTCCAAAGTGGCCGCAAATTCTAGAATCGGGGAAGAAAGATACCCAAGAAATGCTAAGAGAGAAATACGAACTAAAAGCTTGCGTAAACTTGCGTAAGTTTAGGAGAACACGGAAAAATTGTTGAAACAGTCGCTTACGACTTCTTGTTCTCATAACGTTTCTTGCTTTCCTAAACTTCCACTTGTAATTCTACAATCTAATTCAAACCAGAGAAAAATTTTCTGTACTTACGCATATGCTTGTGATGTTAAGAAACATCATGCTCGCCTGAATATTCCATGAAATGAAAAACGAGGGAGCCTCAAGCAATAAAATAATCGCAGCAAACAGGGAAGAGGAAAAATGTAAACACGCCCAAACACACGATAGTAGCGTAATAAGCTGATAACAGCTGGCGAAAAAGTGAATTGAGGGCGGGGAGAGGAATGGGAATAAATGCCATAAACAGACATCCCAGTGTCATCTATCGAGATGTAATGAATGCAGATGACTTTACCTGATATGCGCCTTTCTTTAAACAAGGAGCGATACCATATAAGAAGGCTAAGGTGTTCAGCCTGCCAATCACAAATTTCAACAGACTACCAATACTCCCATTTGATTGGCTTATTCATTCAGGTCTAATTTTAGCCCGTTGCCACAAAATTCTAGAGAGCGAGCGGGTGTAATTTCCTGTTTTATTTCACAAGTAACCAATCAGCTTTTAAACTAAATGAACGATAGCTTCAGCAGAAGAGTTTACAGAGAAAATTGACTTTTTTAATTTCAACTTCATAATTTTCTTCCTCCACTTGCCAAAAGCCTATCGTATGAATTCCAGCTCTTCACTCAAATTTATAGAATGCCCTGTCTAGTTCTTTTGATGCCAGGGTGTCTTTGCGCCTTGGAAGATTGATAAATAAGTTTGGAAACTAAAACTCGTAAAAAAGGAAATAGATACAAGCAGACTGCAAAGGTAATATGTAAATATCTACGGTAGTATGGTTATTCTTCAGCGCATTATCTAAAAGAGATTCCATAAGGTGAACATTTCCTGCTATTGTACTCTTGCTGCTAAAATTCAGCTGGCCTTCTTTTAAAAAGCAAATTTTTATTTTTATTGCATTCAGCCATGAGTCTTCCTTCTCCTTTCTAACGTCAACATTCAGGCGAAATCTCACCATGCCATTTTTTCAGTTCTCTTGTTTCTTCGTAGTACTTTTTGTTTCCAATTTATTTGCTCTGAGTATGGAACATTCTTATAAGTAGTTTTTTTGAAAAATATTTCAGAATAAAAACTAGCGGTAAAAAACGACGTTTCGATCTCTCTGAGATCATTTTCAAGTTGAAGAAAAAACGAATGAAATATACACATATAAGTACAAATTAGGGCTGAGAATGTCAAACGATAAAATATGTAAATGCAAGCGCTAAAATGTAAGTGTTAAAAGAATAAAATACTATAAAGAAAACCTATACAAATACTTTGCACGGATTGAATCTGATTGTTTGTTCAAGGTTGGCTTAAGCTCCTTCATAAAGAGCATTTCGTAGATCAGGCAGTCGAATTTACTTTGGCACTTTCTCAAGATCTTAAAATCACGATATATGTCACTTGGGACTGTTCCATGCTGCTCTTTGATGTGATTCCCGATTGAAGACGATCCTTTGTGTTCCTCAACGCGTTGATAGAGGTGTCGGCACGTGTACCCGACATAGTTTGCATCACACAAACTGCACTTGTAGTAGTAAACAACGCGTTGTTGGTTAATGATAGGCGGCTTCTTTTCTTTTGGTTTGATCTCGTGTCCGATCTTGCGGCTTGTATACACGGGACGAATATCAATTCTAATTTTTCGGCCTAGTTCCCCAAGTTGTCTTCGCGCGGAATTGGCCGATCTCTGATCCTTGAATGGTAACACTCCTTTTCTAGAAAAGGAGTTAACTGCCACTGTAGAAAGAATATTGCCCAAGGCAGTTGCTAGCACAGTTGTCCAGAATGGCTCGAAACTAGCCCATCTTTATGGCTTGCCAAAAACCCACAAGCGACAACTAGCAGTGCGGCCGATACTCTCGGCAACCGGGACATATAATTACAAGTTGGCAAAATGGCTTGATGAAAAGCTCAAACCTCTATCAGTCAATGACCACACCATCAGTGATGTTTTTAATTTCGTGGATTCGCTCCATGACATGGAAGTTGACGATCACAGTATCCTGGTTTCATATGACGTAACTTCACTCTTTACCAATGTCCCTGTTGATGAGACGATACAAATTCTAGCTGAAAAGGCATTTAAGGACGACTGATTCAGTAAACAGCATAATCTCAACATTACAAAATCAGACTTGGTAGAGTTGCCAAATATTGCCACCAGGAGCCAGCTTTTTCAGTTCGAGGGGAGTTTGTGTGAACAAACCGATAGTGTTGCCATGGGTTCGCCACTTGGACCCCTAATGGCCAACGTATTTATGTGCAGTATCGAAGATCGACTTCAGGACCAAGGCAAGTTACCCGAGTTCTACAAACACTATGTGGATGACACATTGAGCATAATACCTGACACCGAAACAGCTGAAGTATTCCTTTCCTCTCTAAATGAGAGCCATCCATCTGTCAGCTCCACCATGGAACTTGGCGAACACGGTAAACTTCCTTTCCTGGGAACGGACATCAGGAAATGCAATGGTCGCCCGGAAACAAGGGTGTACAGAAAAGCAACTGACACCGGATTATTGCTACATTACAAGAGCCACGTCGACGTTAGATACAAGAAGTCATTGCTAAAAACAATGCTGGATCGTGCCTTCAAACTATCATCTACCTGGCAACTTCTCCACCTGGAATGTGATCGTCTCACACAGACGTTCTCCCGACTCCAGTACCCAACGCAATTGATACAATCGACCATCAGTAATTTTGTCACCAAGAAAGTTTCTGGCGATCCAATTTCCACTCGAGCACGTAACGTGAATGAAACGCCTGTCAGAATAGTGCTACCATTCAAGGATCAGAGATGGGCCAATTCCGCGCGAAGACAACTTGGAGAACTAGGCCGAAAAATTAGAATTGATATTCGTCCCGTGTATACAAGCCGCAAGATCGGACACGAGATCAAACCAAAAGAAAAGAAGCCGCCTATCATTAACCAACAACGCGTTGTTTACTACTACAAGTGCAGTTTGTGTGATGCAAACTATGTCGGGTACACGTGCCGACACCTCTATCAACGCGTTGAGGAACACAAAGGATCGTCTTCAATCGGGAATCACATCAAAGAGCAGCATGGAACAGTCCCAAGTGACATATATCGTGATTTTAAGATCTTGAGAAAGTGCCAAAGTAAATTCGACTGCCTGATCTACGAAATGCTCTTTATGAAGGAGCTTAAGCCAACCTTGAACAAACAATCAGATTCAATCCGTGCAAAGTTATTTGTATAGGTTTTCTTTATAGTATTTTATTCTTTTAACACTTACATTTTAGCGCTTGCATTTACATATTTTATCGTTTGACATTCTCAGCCCTAATTTGTACTTATATATGTATATTTCATTCGTTTTTTCTTCAACTTGAAAATGATCTCAGAGAGATCGAAACGTCGTTTTTACCGCTAGTTTTTATTCTGAAGAGTATGGAACAGTTTGAGGAATAACTCAGCGTTGTTCAATTTGCATGTTGTTTTCACCATCATAGCGCTCATAAATCTGAATGATTTTAAATATCCCACCAAAACCTATCTGTGTTCAGAGGCTAACCAAAATCACCTCTTACGAGGTTTGTTTTCGTTCTTGGCATGCTGAGATAAATGGAAACAGATAGCTCGTCGATCGCTGGCATCAGTTTTGTTATTTTAGTTAGCGGCGAAATTTGAATGTTCCGTGAAGTGACGAAGATAATTCATCATATGTGTTCTTCCAAAGGAATCTTTTAAAGTGCTAATATAAGTTTATTTTCACTGTATTTTTATTAGTTACCTTATATTATTCTACGTAAATAACTCCGTTGTTTTAACGGACAAAATGTAACACATTTGGCTTAGTCTGCTATCAGGAGACGCACAAACGGCTCTTCAGGAGTCAATCAAAAGTGCTTTTAATCAAGTCTCTTACTTTCGTGATCTTACACGTTCAGTGAGCTATCGAGAGAGTATTGAATATAAAAGTGATGCCAATCATACTATGATCAAATGTCACGTGAATCATATCAACGTCAATAAACAATCTATTGTGTCCATATTGTAACAGAAAACGCTATTTCTCCACGACTTCTTCTGTTGTGCGACCGTTATTTCGGCTTTCTACCATTGCACAAAAGCCAACAAAGTGCTTCAAAGGTGATCTGTTCTCGCCTTTTATATGATTGCTCCGTGTTTAAGACCGAAGTAACGTTAAACAAATGTACAAGCATCTTACAGTGAGTTTACTGAGACCGGAGCCACCCAGACAATGAAAACCAACCAGATGGCAGAACTGAAACAATAGATCCCAACATTTTCAAATCCAGCCAATTAAATATCCGGTACAAAACAATGAAATCTAAACTTGTTCGTTGTGATGCTTACGCAACAACGGTATCTATTAATAAATTGTCAAACTCAAGCCGCTAGTACTTTCGCGTTAAAAAATATTGTGTTACTTTACTTAAGATTTTACATTCACAAGCGTGATAAACTCATTAGATTGACCTTTTCCGGCTGTGAACGTACGGCCACAGAAAATATCTTTTTTACGGTTGTTGTTTAAAATCGTAGAATAATAGATTTTGACATTTTTTAAAAAGAAAATTCCGCTTTGGCTGTCTGTGCGTGTTTCTATTTTTACACACCTTTCGGTTGTCCACCACGCAGTTCTCGAAAAATACCATCCGGTTCACTGTCTCAGGAGCTCTACATTTCGGAGTTTGAGCTCCCTTTCTGGGTTATCAGTGTATTGAAATAACATCTTCATGAAAATTCAAACGACTCTTTTTTTTTCCGCGTTGCACTATCGAAGCCTCAGCCTTATCAGTCAAGCAAAAATGAAAGGACGGACGCATAGGAACTTCCCCTGAATGGAAAAATCGAAGATATTTTGAACAAAGAATTCATTTTTGTATCAAGTTAACTTTTCAATTCTCCTGCTTGAAGTTTGCTCTCAGCTCCTTTCAGTTACATGGAAAGCAATCCCTTTCCAGTTCGTACCTTTCGAACCTGCGTTCATGCGAGACCATTTGAAGGGTTTCTTTTAAACAGCTGCAACAATATTCACACAACACTCTGTTGGCGATATATATTTACGAGTCACACTTACGCAGCTTTTGTTTCCATGTATTTTCCAAACCAAACAACGATCCCATAATAAATGTAGCATAGAATTCTTCTTGAACCCGCAAGCACGCGAAACTATTAACGGTTTGAGCTTGGCAATTTATTAAGCGACACCGCAATTGCGTAAGCATCACAAAGAACAAGTTGAGATTTCGTTGTCTTGTACCGAGCATTTGATTGGCTGGAATTGAAAATACTGGAATCTGTTGTTTCAGCTCTGCCATCTGATTGCTTTTCATTGTCTGGGTGGCCCCAGTTTCAGTAAACGCACTGTAATACCAAAAGCCCATTTCCCAAGCCAGGCCAGAGTGACAAAAATAACCGGCTATTTCAGACCAAAACGTTCAAAACCCATACCCCTTAAGGCTACCATTACCTATGCGGCCCATTTAAGGGAGTACCCCGCCGGGACATTCCCTACACTTTCCATTTGTATTACATCACAAAAGGTTTTTAAAAGTGCCTGACCGATTGCACAACATTGCCTTTTCATTTACCGAGAGAACACAAAATGCCACGTTTACATTTTTTCCCACTAGTCAGAGAAAAGAGCCGCTTTTTGAACGCATGAGACGTCATGTTCGTTTAAGCACACAAAAAGTGCCAGGATTTGTTTGCAGAGCGTTCCAGCACTAACAGGCAAACTTGAGCAACTGGGTTCTAGTGTAGTGGAGGCTTCCATCTGATATCTCTCACTGATTTAGAAAGGTAAGAGAGTCTTTAAGAATGCTTTTCTTCATGTCAATCTAATCTTAATGATGCGGGATCAAATCTCTTCGTCTCACGAAATGTAGAAAAACATAATGTGTCTGTTTTAGTATATGATTCAAACCACGGTTTGAATGGCGTAGCTCAAGTTTTAACAAGGTGTCATTGCCTTTTTCAATCGTGATTAACAGGACTAAAACAAGCAGTTATGAAAAATCAGCGAAGAGCCATCGTCTTTGTAGAGGATTATTGAATACATTGATCAAATGTGCTGTTATTCTTGCAGTCAGTAAATTCTCAGCTACATCAACAAACTCATCCAGTTTACAGAGAGGTTTATGGCTCTGTCAATTCCAATCCCCCCCCCCCCCCTTCTGCCCGGACATTGGACGGCATTCAACAGGTTGTCGGTCCCCACCATGGGGCGTTTGCTTGCAAAGGGTTGTCTCCTGGGGGTGAGGAATTTGACAATTTAGTCAAAAATAAAGAACTATGCATCAGTAAGCTCTTTGTAAATACGCAAGCCTGCGTTATTGGACATCAAAGGGGTTAACCTTATGCAAAGATAGTAGTTGTAAATTATTTTTCTGACATTTAACCCTCTGAAAACGTAGCTCGTGCCCTACTACCACCACCATAAATTCCTATTGGTCTTCCGCATGTGAGAAAATCGAGTTGAGAAGCAATGGCGAACAAGATAGCCGACGATCATTTGTAAACTTATAAGCTTGTAATATAAAACAAACAGGATAGGCCTTCTTTCAATGAATTTTTTTCTCTGCAAACATTGTCTTTGCAATGAGAGTTGTCTTTTCCTTCTAGTCAGTTAAAAGATCCGCTTTTTGATCACGTTGGTTCAAGCACACAAAAATTCCCAGGCTTTGTTTGCAGAGTGCACTCACCGACGAGCTTGGGCACCGGGTTCTAGTGTAATCTCTGTAATGGCAGCTTCCATGTCATGTTTGCCACTGATTTAGAAGTGTGAGAGAGTCTATCAGAATGATTTTCTTCATGTCAAGCTTATCTTAATGATACAGGATCAGCTCTCTTCATCTCAAAGAATGAAGGAAAAACATAGTGACTGTATTTTTATTTGGTTTAGAATGGCGTAGCTCTTAAATCAACTCAAGTTTTAAGTGCCATCACCTTTTTAAATCGTAATCCAAAGGACTAAAACTAACAGTTATGAAAGATCAGCGAAGAACCATCTTCTTTAATATACATTGATCAAATGTGTTTAAATCTTTCTTTTTTGGCCGCAAATTCACAGGTACATCAACAAACACATCCAGTGTTTACAGTTAAACAGAGGTTTCAATTTGGTTTATGTGAGTGTCACATTCTCTGTTTCAGCGCAAACTATTTAGTTGAATTGTATCATTGAAGTGGAGGGGAAATTAGTTTTCCTGTTGTCATTGTTATGTAACATTTAGCAAGGTGACTTTTGTAGTTAAGAGTGATTTTCTGAGAGTGTCGAGAATCGGAAGACAGTCACGAAAAATCGATTTTTCTTTTATTTCGCCAAAACATACCTTTGGGTGAACTTATTCAAGGAAAAATAGTTTAAAGTTCCAACGATTTATTTTACGGTCAAAATTTAAGAAAGTTCGAAATTTGCATACAATGGCGGTTTTCGCGGCTTAAAATGTTCAGAATTTCACGCTTCTTTACGAAAACAGCGGGGGCGTAAAAACAATCCTATGAAAACAAAACTTGGCATAAATATTATTTCATTCTTATACTTTAGAATCGTGTAATAATTTTCTGGAAGTTTTGTTTGTAGCTTTTTAACGAAGGGTATTTGTACAGACGCCATTTGTGTCTCTTGGCAAGGAACAAATAAAGGCCAACTTTGACTAGTGTAAATGGCCTCTGGAATATATCATTTGGTCAAAATATCTGCATTTTAGGAAACCTTGGTTATTGTTTTTTTCACCCGAAAAGTTATAGCTGTGGGAATTAAAATGTTCTCCGTCAACAAAATAAAACGTTACGGCATGTAAGCGAGTTCAATTTTATGCAAATCACAAGGTTATTCTTTGGAAGTCAACGGTTTAAAACAGGAAACAACGATTCACCGTTACTTACGTTCCTTCTGTTGCTATAGAAACGATTTTAACTTCCCAGTGTCCTTGTGACTTGTTCTGTAAAATATTTCCAGTAAAACAGCGAGCATAAACGGTCATAAAATTCGACAAGGTCGACAATGTTTATATTTGAGATGAGACACTGAGTGGCACGCACAGTCTTGGCTGTTTTCATCGTCTTGCTCAGTCGAGAATCCTTTAAAAAAATGATAGAATATACGCTTCAAACCGTAGTAAATTAGTTTCTCATATCCATATGCCTAATGTCGACTCTTGAGTAAATAAATCAGTCCCCGTACACTGAATAAACAACTCGAATGACCTCTGAGGTCAACAGGTCACCTGATATGTCGTTATGTTACTATTCCCCGGTTTCACATTACACTTGTAACGCCGGGTGTTAAGGACGTTCGCGAGAAAATTTTCCAGCGGATATATTTTTTCTTCATCTTTACAGCAGTCATATAATGAGTTACTTGTGTCAGAAAGGCAAAAAAAAAAAAAAGAGAGAAAAAGGAAAAGAAACAAAAAAATGGGGGTCATCGACTTTGTTTCAGGGATAAAACGTGTAGAAAACGACTTGATTTTGAAAATTCAGCATGGTCTGCAGGGGTTTATAGTTAAAAATATCGCATCTGAGTTAAAGGAGGCAAACGATCTTATTGGATAGCACCACCGCCTGTGGTTTTTAAAGCAACGACTATCCGGGTCAGATTTCCAGACATCGTCAGTTACACGGACTATAAGTGGAGATAAATAATGCCCTTGGCAGGGAATGCGTGATTTAGAGGCACGAAAGGAACGAGCTGAAAACGTGAATCTCACGCGAAAAAAATAAGCTTTGCTCTCGCCGCTCGTATATCACCAGCCTTTGCCAACTAAAACGGCACAGCCTGTCTTTCTGTGTTTTAGTCATTTCAGTCACTTATGACGCTCAATTTTGCTGCTATGATTAGGTTTTAGAAGTAGCGCTAATCCACTCCCACCCACTCCCAAGAAAAGTGATTTCAAAAGTCGTGACGGCTAATACTCCCGAAAGCAGAACGCAATCTGCATTTGTATTGCGAGGCACTAGCCTACGAGTAGGCATATATTGGAGAAGAGAAAGTAGGGAAGGAAGAAGGGAATTAGAAGTGCCAGCCAAGCCTACTTGCCGTAAAAGAATCTACCTGGACATACTTAAAAAAAGCCATATTAGCATTAAAACGGATGAACTCTGTGCTGCTGTAACTGAGGATCATATATTAAATGTTTGTTTAATTTTTCACACAAAATGTCATGCTGCTCTTGACAGATATCGCAATAACTTTATAAGGAAGTGAACAGGTTTGATTTGTATTAACAAGCGCATCTTAAAACTATTAAGAGTACAACTTCAACAAGTAAATAATAAATGTCTGACACTTTTTTGACGCCTTCAACGACACAGGCAATATTGAATTTCCTTAAGATATGTGATTGTATAGTTTTACAGCAATCAAATGGGAAGGAATGTCTTCAAATATGGCCGGAATAGGAAATTGAATGGTAAATTTGGAAAGAAAATCTTAAGCCTATGTAACAGAAATTTCAGATTAGAAAACTCATGTTCATGGACACACACTAGATCTTACTATCACCCGATGGTCTGACCAAATCATCCAGGATTCACCACAAACTGATCGTTTCATATCAGACCATGCATCACTTCTTTGCAAGCTACTTCAAGATAAACCAGCTGTGACAACTAAGAAGGTCACTTACAGGAGGCTCAAATCAGTGGACCTGGATTCACTCAAAGCTGACTTAGCTGCCTCTGGATTGTGCCAAGAACAATCCGATGAGTTAACTAATGTCACCCCGGATGGAGTTGATGCGCTTTTACGTAACTATAACAAAACTCTGTCCATAATGACCAATTGTTATGCGCCATTAAAAACAAAGACCTTGAGGGCTAGGCCGAGGGTACCTTGGTACAACGCTGACATAGATGCCGCTAAACGAATACGTCGGAAAGCTGAGCGAAGATGGAGAAAAACTAAATCGCTGTCAGACCTGATTATCTTTAAGTCTAAGAAAAATCACGTGACTCATCTCATGAATCAAGCTAGACGGGCGTTTTATACCAACTTTATCGATGAGAACAGTGCCGATCAAGAAAGGCTATTTAGAGCTACCAAGGAACTCCTTTCCCGAAAGGATGAATTATCTTTTCCTGACTATCATGACAAAACGGCCCTAGCCAATGACATCAACGGCTTTTTCGTTCCTAAGATCACCAGAATTCGTTCAGACATCGATGCCACTGTTGTGGATGATGGAGTACCCACTCCACCTGAAGTAGAAGTCGTTCCAACATGTTTATCTTTAAGCGCCTTCCACCCTCTTTCTGAGAATGATGTATGGGCTTTAATCCAGACGTCAGCTAAGAAGTCTTGTCTAACGGACCCCATGCCAACATCACTGGTCGTCGGTTGTCTTGATGTGCTCCTCCCCGTCATCACGCGCATAGTTAACTCATCACTGTTCTCAGGCTACTTTCCTGGTGAATGGAAGGAAGCTCTTGTCAACCCCCTCCTAAAGAAGGTTGGCCTTGATTCGGTGTTTAAAAACCTTCGACCTGTGAGTAATCTTCAATTCCTATCGAAATTGACAGAACGCGCTGTATTTGACCAGACGTACAACCACATGATGGATCTTGGCCTGTATCCTCCACTCCAGTCTGCATATCGTAAATGCCATAGTACCGAGACTGCGCTCCTAAAAGTCCAAAATGATATACTAATGAATATGAACCGCCAGCACGTGACACTTCTAGTTCTTCTAGATCTCAGTGCGGCTTTCGACACGGTGGACCACAAAATCTTACTTCATCGTCTACAGCCGAGTTTTGGTATCACAGGAACGGCTCTGAAGTGGTTTAAATCTTACCTTTCTGACCGATCGCAAAGCGTCTTTTTAGACGGCTGTCTCTCTGAAAGTTCCAAGCTGCTACATGGGGTTCCTCAAGGCTCATGTCTGGGACCCCTGCTATTACGATCTATTCTAGCAAGCTATTTGAGGTGATAAAGGATCATCTACCTGTTGCACATGCGTATGCAGATGACACGCAACTCTACTTGTCCTTCAAGCCCGACACCACATCAAGTTAATCTGATGCAATTGAAGCAATGGAACTCTGCATAAAGGCAATCAGAGCGTGGATGATTACTGACAAGTTAAAGCTAAATGACGACAAAACCGAATTCTTAATAATTGGTACACGACAACAGCTTAGCAAGGTGGACATCGAGAAGTTATCGGTGGGTGATGTGAGTGTTGCCCCTGTTGCTGTTGCAAGAAACCTCGGAACCTGGTTTGATTCCAACCTTAGTCTAGTGACACACATTACGAAG